>NC_090750.1:2471168-2478668 GCF_036898095.1 Palaemon carinicauda
CGAATTTTCCGAAAAGTAAGTTAAGATAGAAATATAATACTTTTAATTGACAGAAAAACTGGGGTGGACTCTCGAAAACTTGGCATCAAGTGAAATATTTAGGCTTAGTTGCACTATATCGGGAGACATTTTCGAGCCCTAATTTCTGGGTACCTGGCATTTGAATACCCTTGTCCCCTTTTGGAATTACCTTAGAAAAACCATACACCCCTTAAAATGTTCCTTTTAGTACATTATTTTCATTGATCTATAAAATTTTAGCTTACAGTGCTTTATTAGGTCTTATGTCCCCAAAATGTTACCAGCAATAGAGGAAAACTAATTATTTACCTTGTGAAGGAAGAATGACCAGAATCTAAAAATGTTAAAGACTAAATAACATATACGGGCAATGATCTTTTGAACAATACCTTATTATCAAAATAATAATTACTTCTATTACATTTTATACTTAAAGAAGCCTAGAGTATCTTTTCATAAAAACTCTTAAAATTCCTCCTTATGGCCATTGCTATCTAGGGGGCACTTTATCCTGGTATTAAGATTGATATTTGATGATAATTCATTTTTAAAATGTTCTCCGTACAGTTTCTTTATAAGATTATTGATTTTATAAATCCTAACACCAAGGCAGGGCAATTTTATAAATTGTTAGATTCTATTCCATAGGTTAGCCATAGTGAAGAATGGTATACTGTTGATCATAGTCTTGAAGAGCTAGTAGATAACAGAAAATGTATAATCTATCTGGCTTCCTCGTCAGAACCAAAATCTATAACAGAAAATAATTGAAAACTTATTTTGGAAACAGTTTCATTCAGAAAACACAGTATTTGTATGACGCTCAATGTAAGTGGAGATTAGGTTTACGTGAATCATGTTATCAGCTAATGTTAAAAATCATACATTCATAAACGTCAGTAAATAAACTTTAAAATTTTGCTGTAATCAGTAGACTGGATGCAGCAAGGTCATAACTGTTATACTGTCCCCTGGGAAAACCAACAGTTCAATGTAAAATGTATGACCAGATGTATCTCATATGTGGTTTTCCCAAGTATCAAGGGAAATACAGATATAGTCCAGAATTTTTTTTTTTTTTTTTTTTTTTTTTTTTTTTTTTTTTTTTTTAATAAATAGAGCCTGCAAATTCCTTTAAGTATTTGCTTGCAGGATGAACTGTTCAGTAGGAATTGTGATTCACAAAACACCAACAGTATATTAGGTGAAGACTCATACTATCATAAACCTCGCCCTTGTAATTACTTACTAATGTACGACCGTGATAAGACAAAACCAAGAAGTAGTGATCATATCCCTGAAAAGGAAAAGGCATCGAGAAATTTTGAAACTATCGAGATTGAGCTTTCAAATGGCATGGGATATGAATTAAGCTTTCTTAGAGACTCCTTCAAATAATGTGACAATTCGTAAGGTCAAGCTACTTTTGGCTAACCCCTTTGACAATGGCAATTCCTTTTCACAGCCTAAAGAAGTAAATAAATCATTAAGTTTTTTTCAGTCTAAATGTAACAGTACAGGATGTATCCCAAATAATTCTATGTACTGATCCAATTATTATTATTATTATTATTATTATTATTATTATTATTATTATTATTATTATTATTATTATTATTATTATTATTATTATTACTTGCTAAGCTACAATCTTAGTTAGAAAACCATAATGCTATAAGCCCGAGGGCTCCAACAAGGAAAATAGCACAAAGAAGAAAGGATATAAGGAAACTACAAGTAATTATCAATTAAAATAAAATATTTTAAGAACATTAACGAAATTAAAATAAATCTTTCAGATACAAACTACTGTATAAAACATAACAGAAAAGAGGATTAGAAGACTATGGTACAAAGGCTGTTTCTGGCATTAGTTGCATAGCGTATTTCAGATAATGCACTGTAAAGTTCATAATGGAAGAAAGAGAATATCATTGCACATTATGAACAATGAAGCAATTTATGAATCATGCTAAAGTGCAGCACTCATTAAAAGTTTCAATAAATTTGTTTTTTTTGTGTAATTTACCAGCATATTCAAATCTATATCTTGGAGGGACTTTAGTATTTGTTAAGCACATTCTTTTATTAGATTAGTACATGAAATTGATTGGGCTACATTTTGTAGTGTCACATTTTGTCCGAAAAACATAAATGACTTATTTACTTATTGCGGCTGTGAAAAGTAAACCTTATCGTAAATTTCTTAGACCAAAATTAGGTTGATTTCATGGTTTGTCTTGCGCTTTAAACTGATATGGCAACATACTGTAAAATCCAGGCATTTAAGGGAAGAAAATTCCTAATAAAGCAAACTCCACGATGTTTACAAGCGGTTGAAGCTGATTGGCCCTAGAAAAACCAATCAATAGATCTTAGAGGAACCCTGAAGGAACCATTGTTAGTCCAAGACGATAACTAATTAAGTCCTTCATTATAAATTTACACAAACAAGTGTCAGGTTCAATCCCAACCACAGATGAACTAAATGTAAATAGATCTTTTACAACATCAAAATCCCTTGGGAAGGAAGACTTCACAATATCATGGCAAATGAAACTGAAACTGAAGATATCAGGAAACAACTGTTAAACGCAGAAAGCATTGTAAAGACTACATACGAAATTGTTTGCTAAGAAAGATTTAGCAAGAAAAAAGTTCGTATCGCTGCCGAAATTTAAAGGATAACCCTGGACACATTTGTTTCTCTCCATCTACCAAGCAAGCCAGAAAAATACTAACGGTAATGAGCTTAGCGTGACTGATTGATTGATTGATTCGAGGTTTTCTGGCATCCAGACATCTAGGGTCATTGACCCCGAACTTGGCGTGAAGATGCTTACTTGTATCGAATGCTTGATGTTCATATATGTTTGATGAGGCTTACCTGATTACTACAACTACAATGAGTTCCATAGACTATGAGCTACTGAAACAACTGGGGGTCAAAATATACCTTCAACCACTATGAAGACTGTTCTTAATACATTTGCCAGGTTATATTATGTTTGGAGTGTATTGATTTATCTATGTTTGTATGTTTAATTGTGATTAGTATAACTCAAAAACTATTTGACCAAATCTCATGAAAGTTTGTTAAATGATTGACCATGGTTCAAGGATAATTTCATTATATTTTGGGAGTGATTGAGCCAAAGGCCAAGGTAACGACAAGTAAGAAAACGTCTCCTAGTTATATCGTGGTCCATTTTTATTTGATTTTCATGGAACTGTTCATAATTCAAATGCATATCTTATGATATACAATATGACTGGGCCAAAGGTCAAGGTCATGAAAAGGTCTGGTACGTCTTTTTGCTATATCATGGTCAATTTCATCCAATTTCCATGAAACCAATTCCAAAATGTGCATAATTCAAGTGCCTGACTTGTGATATACAACATGATATAGTGACGTCATTACCTTTGCTAGCTGTTGGGGTTCAAAAGCCAGCAGGTTTAATGAATTTGCAAAAAGTGCACTTTTTGTCGTTACACAGCCATTACTATTCGATTTTTTGCATAACAGGGATAATATGATTATATTTAGGGAGTGAATGGGGCAAAGGTCAGGGTCAATATCACGAAACGGTCAAAAACATCTTTTTCCTATATTGTGGTTAATTTTTATCCGATTTCCATAAAGCTAGTACCAAAATGTGCAAATTTCAATTGCCTTTCTATGATATACATGGTCAAGTTTAAAGTCATATAAGGTACAAAAAGTGTTTTGGGTATATCGTGGTTAATTTTTATCCTATTTGCATCCTATGGTGCCAAAATGTGCATAATTCAAGTGCCTATCTTGTTACATACAACGTGATAAAGGTGAAGTTATGCGCTCTTCCGAATACTCTTTCTAATTATAGATGTAATGGCCAATGTTCGTAAAATGAAGACATAGTGTATAAACGTTTGTATATTTTTGTAATGATACGTTAAATGCAACTGAGTGCATAGCAAAGTGTGTTTCAAAATTATATTCTTCATTTGAGTCTTATGTTGAAATGTATGTCAATAAAAGATTCAGTGTCAAAAAAAAAGGAAAAGAAAACTCCAACTACGAACAAGACAAAGCTGAAGTCCCTTCTTCATCAAATGGCTTTAAATCACCCATGAAAAGATACAGCACTAGAAATTTATATCAGGACTTTCAGATATACAAAGAAATATAATCTCCCTTTATGCATGTAGTCTGCTGGATTGGTATCTAAAGTTCCAGAACTGAATTTTGATGCAGAAGAAGAAGACCTATGATGCACTGTTTATGTACTTCATGCAGTTCAACATGGATGCAACCAAGGTTTAAGCTTTGCATTTGATAGTGATGTCCTAATTCTATTCTTTTTTTTTACTGGAATGAGCTTCATTATCAAGGATACTGTGAATAGTGAATTGAGACTGCAAATGGGGATTCAGTCAGGTATACAGTATTGTTAACCATATGATGATTGCTCAGTGAGGGAGGGAGATATGCCAAGTTTACTTACAGTACATTCCCTGACTGACTGCGACTACAAAAGCAAATTTGGGACTAAACTTGCTGCTCTGATGACATACCCAGAAATGTATTTAATAGAATTGGGAACTAACAAAATTTTTCAAAGTCAAGTTATCATGGCTGAAGAATACCTGACAAGAGTATCGACGCAGGCAACAGCGTGTAAAACAGCAGATCACCTGAGACACTATATCTGTGATCATTCCAAGAGGTCACGTTTTAAGAACATACCACCAACTAATTATGCAACAAAACCACATATATAGAAAAGAGTATACCTGGCCTCGTATCACATAATTTATATTTTACATAAACGTAAAAGGGAGCCATTTTATCCAACATTCATAAAAGTTACTCAAGTCCCAAAATGTTGAAAAGAACTAGTGTAACAAGCTTTGAATATATACAGTAGAAAATAAAATTTATGCCAAAAGACAGAAAATATCCTTTGTGACAATCTACAAACCTCCTAGAATAAACACTAGTATCTTTTCACAACAGTGATCATTTAACAGTAAATGAACAATGCGCGATACGGAACATTAAATACTCTGAACAAACAAAGTAAAACGACAGCAGAGGTCCTGTAGAGAGCGGGATTCCCCTGCTGTATGGGACCGAGAAAGAACCCATCAAAAGAAAATAAGTAAATATAGAGTAGTTGATGATCTCTTGGCGCCAACCGATGGAAAGAATCCAATACCTGATGTGCAGTTGTACAAAATGTGGAGTATGTCAGTGTTCCTTTTGCTGCAGCTTTTGTAACTGTCTTAGTTGTAAGTGATGTATCATGTAGCAAGGCTTTGGGTATAGTACGGGACAAGAAATGTTACTGAAAGCATAATAATGAGAAAAAAAATATTGCCATTCGTCCATTAGAAAATTTAGTCAAAAGACTAAATAGACCCGGTGTATGTCCTATAACTATTGTGCGCGTTGAACTACTTAAAAGTCCTCTGATTTTACTATTGAGACTGAATGGATTAATATGGGTTAAAACTATTGTTATGCATCTTGGGATTAGTTTTATTTAACCAATACAACTTCATGATTTGCCATGGTATAGTGCTCTTTCAATACTAAAACTATATCATACGTTAGTAAACTTTTCTTGCAAAAGCAGAATTTATAAAGTAAAAGATTATTAAACAAAACTGGTTAGCCGATATATTTGTTTATGATTTTATTCACTTGAGAAGTTTTTCAAACCACATAATCGTCAAATATTAATCTCCAAACCATGGTAGAGAGCCACGTAGTAAGCGATGGTTATAAACTGCCATTATGAAAATATTTATACAAAAGTTACATAGAATTTGCATAGAATATTAAAAACATTTTTATTATATTATCTAAACAATATTCCTGTATTAGTTAATGTCAATATAAGCCGTTCATTCTTTAATATTGTTTGTTTCTGACCATTTTCCCTTCAAGAAGTAGATCATTATTCTTTTTCTTCAATTTTTGGTAACATTTTGTTTTTGGGGGGATTTATGACCTAATATAACCTTAAAAGCTGAAGATGTATATGCCATTCGGAAGAGCTTATTAAAACCAGAACATATTCACATCAAAATCTGGAAGAATGATTATAATACTGTATATATTTCACGTACCGAAGCCATGCAACCCACTGTTAGTAGTATTCATAGGTTGTTTTTTTATTTTGAGAATTCCTCCATGCATAAAAATTGCAGTGGTGATCCTGATCTCCCCCTGACTATGAAGTATTCGATGATTTACATGAGTGCCATTTGGGTAATGGTGTCAAATGTAGTTCAACTAATTTAGTTTGATGTGCTGGTCTCTTAACTACTGCTGGACTGATGGTCATTGGTGTATGTTGTCTGCTTAAAAGCGTATTATTTTTATCTTAGTTTTTCCAGAAAAAATAGGAATGCCTACAGTAGATGTAATTATTTAAACCTATTCTGATTCTTGATTCCTGGAAAGTACTAGAATAACAGATTTTTAAAGTAATTTGTATTATACTTTCTACCGCTTATTTCACTATAGATTATTTTCTAGTATTTTTTTTTCTACAACGTTTACTATGGACATAGTAGTATATTTTCTGTTTTATTAAACGACCCCAGAATTTGTTTAGCTTTTTGAGTAGTATGTTTACACCCCCAAAAATCTTGATTATTGGAAAAATAAAGGTATATAACAAAGTATGTAATGATGGCAATCTTTAGAGCTAATTCACAGGCGTAATGCCAACTTGATATTTTTGTAATATTACCAGATGAGAGAAAAAATGCTTGCTAGTCACTTGGTAAACTGGCTTCTAATAATGGAAGTCGAAGGAGCTCGCAACAGTATAGCGACCCTTGAAGATCTCGTCAACGAAGGGACTCAGGTTACGATCTGCTTGAGATACTCAGCTGAACATTGGGAGTTACTTCTTCCTCGTGTCGACTCAGGAGGTATTGTACGGTAAGCAATTCTGTTTTTGTCGTATGTAAAGCTTTTCTTTTCCACAAGCAAATATGTAAATACATAATGATGATCTGCACTAATACTCAACTGCCATCCATCCCCAGATCAACATTAAATGTTGTAATAAACTTCTGTCCATTAGCCCTTTACAAAAAGGCAATATGTAAGCATTTTCAATATTACTAATCCATTAAAACACTTATATAGTGTCTTCTGCTAGGAAACGTCAAATAATGTTATCTTTACTGTAACCTCGTGGAATTTATCCTGGTATTGTTAGGAATTAGTTTTGGAAAAAGTTCTAATGTTGATTGGATAGGCCATGAATTATTGTCTCAACTTAGGCCATTCCTTCATTAAGTCAACAACAACAATTTTACTTTATGAACATATATATATATATATATATATATATATACTATTCCACTGCAGAATATATATATATATATATATATACTATTCCACTGCAGAATATTGCAGTTAGACATGTCCGTCCACTTGCTTCTGTTTATGGTCTTTCTATGCTAATCCAC
>NC_090750.1:2488668-2496168 GCF_036898095.1 Palaemon carinicauda
CGACGTTCTTGATGTGCAACAGGAGTTGGCTCCCTGTCATAAATGACAATACAGATATTTCGGTATTATCATCGTTGCCATTCCAATAGAATGGCCACAACATCCACGGATGATGAGCGATCTTGTCCTCGTGGTCTGGTAGTAAATTTATCCATGTTTATCTACGTGTCCTCTAGAATGGGCGTTATGTCTTTTTTTTATGATATCCTCCATTTCCTTCTAATCTAGCTGATGCTGTTTCTGCCTAATACTTTTGAAGTACAGGTTACCTTTTGAAGTTATGCTCTCGCTGCTGGCCTCAGTTTCATAGTAATTATCCATTACATGTTTGACCTCTCGGTTGACCTACCTGTTGAAGTAGATGTTCACAAGGAACTGGGTAATCCTATCTAGCTCCTTGTGAGTCTCCATCCAGGAAGATCAATGGGAGAAGGCGCGACAAACGTATGCTCATATGATGGAGGTCTTGTACCTAATAGGACATATACTGCCACCATTTAATCAAAGTTTTTTAGGACTTGTGTAGAAATCGGTATGAAATTTGCGCTCAGCAGTCGAGACCAGGACATCGAAGAAAGGAAGGTGGCCGTTGTCTTCATGTTCTTAAGTAGATCTAAGGTAAATGCACTCATCTTAGATCCTATATAGTTCATCCATATCGTCAGAAGAGAGGGCTTTCACAAAGGTGTCATCAATGTAGCTGACTTATATTTCAAGGTGATTTACACTTGTAAAAACTCGCTCCTCAATGATGCCCATGTAAAAGTTGGCAAATTGGACACCAAGAGGGGAAGTGATTGCTACACAATGCTTTTGTATATACACGTACCCACGGTGGGAGGTAAAAGGATCCTTCATCATAAATATGTCCAGGAGGGTGTGGAGGGCATGCTCAGGGATGGTGAGAGGAGGGGTTAAATCATTTCTCCCGACTCAGTCCAGAATAAGTTGGATGGTCGCATCTACAAGAACATTTTTGAAGAGAGATTCCACATCAGGAGAAGTGATAAATTCTTCAATGAAGTACCCTTTGATTTCTATCAAGAACTCTATGGAAGAGGCTATGCTGTCCTGGTCTGGAAGAGCGTCTAGTTTCTTGGCAAAATAGTAAGACAGTGTAGGGCACTGGCCAATGATAGGGCAGAGAGGGTTCCTTGCATCATGGGTCTTCATATTACCATAAAGGTAACCTCGTCGGATATTATCAGTGATGGGCTGGAAATGGACGCATATTAGGCTACATTGATACTGTCAATGGTGGAGTTGACCTCTCTTTTGATGTCCTCACTGGGTGGGATGTCAGAGGTTGAAATTTCGAGGTGTCATCCAGGATGGTGTCCAGATTTTAGTGACATTCTTTGGTGTCAATGAAACCGAAAGCTACAGTCTTCTCATCCCCCGACTAATTGGTCTTTGAGGAACATCTGGAGGGTGAATATATTGACACCATACTTGACTCCCAGAATGATGTCGCCGAGGTCTGTTATCCCAATGGCATCTCTTACCCGGACAATATTTTCTGCATCCTCTTGACCCTGAAGGACTGTGACTCGGCTCAGAAAGTTAAAACTATCTTCTAGAAGCTGATCTCCATCAACTGTAGAAGGAGACATATCACAGAGAAGAAACAGGAGTATATCAACATTTCAACTATCTACCCTACACCAATCCAGAACGAGTTACTGTCGCTACGCCTGAATTGCCATTTAAATTTCGCCCCACCTAGACCCACAGACAAGAGGCTGGTGGTTGAATAGCTGATAAACTGCATTTTCAGCCCCCAAGACAAAGTCGCTCTCCATGCTACTGATGCCGTCCAGCCCCTCCTGAATGCTGAAGCCCTCATGGACCATTCGTAATCTTCATTTGTTCTCGACGATGCATGGTCTTATTATATCTAATAATCCCTTTCATCTAGGTTTTAATTCAATCACTTTCAGTAGCCTTCTCTATTTTTTCTAACTTTCTGATTCTGTTTGATTTTCAATCACTCGGTTTCAATCTCTTCTAGTTCTCTTTATAACATTCAGTTTCAAATTGCTTTTCATTCAAACAAATTCAAACCTCTCTAATTTTCTTTGTAGCATTCAATAAAAAAACAGTTTTTCATTCCTTTTTAATATCCTTCCTTAGTTTTCTTTTAAGCATTCTGTTTCACCTTATATTTAATTAAAACAATTTTAGTGTCCTTCCCTAGTTTTTTTTTTCCAACATTTAGTGAGACTTGCTTTTCATTCGGTTTCAATATCATTCCATAGATTTATTTCCAACATACTGTTTCCACTCACATTCCATTCTAATTGTTTTAATATCCTTTACTAGTTATCCTTCGAACATTCTGTTTCATCTCTCTTTCCATTAAGATAATTCTAGATTCTTTCCTTAGTTTTCTTGCTAACATTCAGTTAACCTCACTTTTCATTTACTTTCCATTTCCATTACTAGTTCTTTCTATCATTTAGTTTCATATCCCTTTTCATGAATCAAATTTTCATTTGTTTACCTAGCTTTCTTTGTAACATTCAGTTAAAACTTGCATTTAATTCATTTTCAGTCTCCTTCACAAATATCTTTCTAACATTCTATTTCAAATCACTTGTCACTCTAATAATTTGCATCTTTCAAGTTGTCTTCCTGAAATTAAGTTTCACGTGCCTTTTCTTTCAAAGAGTTTCAATTTCATTCCCTAGCCTTCTTTCTGACATTCTGCTAAAACTCTCATTTCATTCAGATACAACCTTCTTCTCTAGTTTTCTCTCTAATATTCAGTTTCACTTAGATTTTCATTGAAACAGTTTCATTCTCTTTCCTTAATTCTCTCTCTAACATTCAGTTTCATATCACTTGTCTTTCAAGCAGTTTCAATTTACTTCTGTATCTTTCTTTTTATCATTCAGTTAAAATTCACTTTACAATCATTTTCAATCTTCTTCACTAGTTTTCTTTTTAACATTCGATTTCAATTAGCTCTTCATCTAAACAAGTTTTCTACAAGTTTTCTTTCTAAAATCAGTTGAAATTCCTGTTATGTTCACTTTCAATCTCTTTCTAACATTCAGTTTCAATCAACTTTTCATCTCTTGCAATATTAATCTTTCTAACATTTAGTATCATATCACTTTTCTTTCCAAAAACTTTAATTTGCTTCCTTACTTTTCCTTCTAACATTCACTTAAAGATCGCTTCACAGTCAGTTTCAACTTTCTTCATTAGTTTTCTTTCTAAAAACTTAGTTTCAATTAAGTTTTCATACAAACAGGTTCCATATATTTCCCTAGATTTCTGTTTAACCATCAGTTTAAACTCGCTTTTAATACCTTTTCCAGTTCCTTCCTGGTTTTCTTTTAAACCTTCAGTTTCATATATTTTTTCAAACGATTGTAATTTACTTCTATACCTTTTTTTCTTAACATTCAGTTAAAACTCGCTTTTCATTCAGTTTCTATATTCTTCCCCAATTTTCAACCTAACATTCCGTTTCATGTTACCTTTTATTCTCCCAGTTTTAACATCTTTCCATAGTGTTTTCTTAGCACTAGTATTCAGTTTTCATCAGCGGTTAATTCAAACAGTTTTAATATCTTTCCATAGGTTTTTTTCTAAGATTTAATTAAAACTCCCTTTTAATTCCTTTTTCTATATTTTACCCTAGTTTCATTTGTAACATTCAGATTTAATTATCTTTTTATTGTGTTAATTAACCCTTATGTTAATTAGTGTTTCATTCAAAAAGTTTTATTCTCCTTCCCTAGGTTTTTTTTTCTAGAATTCTGTTAACACTTACTTTTTAATCCTTTTTAATCTCCATCCCTCTATTTCTTTCTAATGTTCAGCGTGAACTTGTTCTTCCTTCTATAAGTCTCAATCCCGTTCCCTCATTTTTTTCTAATAATAAGTTAAAACTACTTTTTTCTTCAGTTTCAAAACTCTTCCCCTAGTTGTCTTTTCAATATTGAGTTCAAACTTACTTTTCCTTCAGTTTTAATTTCCTTCCATAGTTTGCTCACTAACATTATGTATGAAATCAATTTTCATTCAAACATTTTCAATTAACATCAACTTGTTTTACACCACTTTACACTTTAACAGTCTCATTTTTTCCCCCTTGTTTTCTATCTAAGATTCAGTTAATAGCTCCTTCCCTAGTCTACTTTCTAACAGTTTTGTAGTACTAGCTTTTCTTTTACTTGTAATCTCCCTCTGTAGTGTTCTTTTTTGACATTCAGTTTTGAATGGCTTTTCAGTCTAAAAAATTCAGTCTCCTTCCCTGTTTTTCTTTTTTAACATTCCGTTTCAAATTCCTTTTCATTTCAAGAGTTTCAGTCTCTTTCCTAAGTTTTCTTTCCAACATTATGTGTAAAGTCAATTTTGATTCTAGCAGTTTTAATCTCCTTCCCCTGTTTTCTCTCGAAAATTCAGCTGAAAGTTGCTTTTCGTTCATTTTCTCTCACCACTTTTCTAACATTCAGTTTCAAATCCCTTTTCTTTTTCGGAAGTTTAATATCCTTCCATTTTTTTCTATATTTGGTTTCAGTTAATTTTCCTTCAAACTGCGTTAGTCTTCTTTCCTAGTTTTCTCTCTAACGTTTATATAAAAGAGGATTTTCGTTCAGGTTCATAATTCGTCCGTTGTATGTTTTCTAATATTCAGTTTTCAATCACTTGTCATTACAACAGTTTCCATCCCTAATGCTAGTTTCCTTTCAAACATTCAGTCTCGGTTAGCTTTGCATTGTAATAATTTCAATGTCTCTCTTAGTTTTATTTCTAACATTAAATTTCAAAGGACTTTTCATTCAAAGAGCTCTAATCTCTTTCCTTAGTTTCCTTTCTATCATTATATTAAAACTCGCTTCTCCTTCATTTTCAACCTCCTTCCTTAGTTCTTTTCCTAACATTCAGTTTGCAAATGCTTTTCCTTGTAAGAGTTTTAATCTATATCACTAGTTTTTTTTTTCCTTTTTTGCTAAAATTTAGTTAAAACTCTCCTTTCATTCAGTTTGATATCTTTCCCAGTTTTAAATCACTTTCCATTCCAATAGCTTAAATATCCTCCCTTACCTTTCTCTCTAATATTTCGATCAATCTAACTTTTTTACTAACTTTCATTCCCCTTCCCTAATTTTCCTTTTACCATTCAGTTTCAATTAGATTTTCATTCAAAAATATTTAGTCTCTTTTGCTGGTTTTCATTCTAATATTCAGTTAAAGAGAGCAAGTCTGCTCCATTTAAACAATATTATTTGTTCGTCATTCCAAACTTAATGTAATTTTGTTTTCTTTCTGAACCGATTTTCATAATCTAAAAAGTATTTTAAAAATGAATTTATCAGTTAAATTTTTTTATATTAACATTTCTATTATCCCTCATTTTTCATATGTATTTTTTGAAAAAAAATATATTGACAATGTTTGTTAAGATTGTCCTTTTTTAAATACAAGTTTTGATTAGTTGGCAAATCTCTCATATAAATTTTAGATTAAGATATTCCCTATCTTTACATAATTAAACAGTGAATATTCGTTTACA
Source organism: Palaemon carinicauda (assembly GCF_036898095.1). Taxonomy (NCBI): domain Eukaryota; kingdom Metazoa; phylum Arthropoda; class Malacostraca; order Decapoda; family Palaemonidae; genus Palaemon; species Palaemon carinicauda. The sequence continues at coordinate 2,494,199 of NC_090750.1, forward strand.
CACAAAAATGAATCTAAGATTTTTCTCTGAAAACTCCATGTGTTGACATATCAGCCATCACAGGTTTTTTTTTTTTTTTTTGTATAGAAATTGCTTTAATAATTTTATAAGGGGTTAGTTTGAGGTTTTAGCAGTAATTATACTTCACCATGAGGGACCTGGAGGACATAATCATTATAAATCATGGTTATCTATTAAGCATTGGTGACCACCAGCACTCACATTCATAAATATTTACGCTATGTATACCAAATACCTACACATAATTAAGACATCGCTAGTATAATAAAATCTTGTCTTGTCTAATGACTTTTTAGGCAAATTTTACTCTTCCGGCATAATTAGCTGTCGTCTCTGATACTTCATAGATCTATCAGCCTAAATATAACATAAATATTATAATCATATAAACGAGCATGCAGAGAATTACATGTTTCTAATATTTTTATTTTTATTTTCTATCGATCAGCCGAATATACTGTATTATACATAAGAATGGGCTTATAGTGGTATTTACCCTCATCAATAAAGATTATAAGATCATTCTCCCAATTTCAATCTTCTTCACTAGTATTTTTAGTAACATTCAGGTAAAACTCACTTTTCATTCACTTTCAATCTCCTTCCAAAGTTTCCCTCCTATCATTTATTCCCAAATCAATTTTGAATCTAAAAGTTTTAAGCTTATTACCTATTCTCCTTGCTAACATTCAAGTTTAAATAACTTGTCATTCTAAATGTTTCAATCTCTTTCTCTTGTTTACGATATAATTTTATTTTTGAAATTATTATCATTCTAACAGTTATAATCTCCCGCACTAAATTCTCTAATTCTCTAACAAATTTATTTATAAGTAGTTTTTCATGAATTTTCCATCGCCCACCCTCCTTTTCTTTCTATCAATCAGTTTCAATTAGCTTATCATTAAAATTGAATGAATCTCCTTCTTTAGTTTACTTTCTAACTAACAATTAGCTTTCCATTTAGTTTCAATATCGTTCTCTAGTTTTACTTTCTAAATTCATTTTCAATTAGCTATTCATTCATTATAGTTTTCTTTCTAATATTCAGTTAAATCATTCTATTCATTTAGTTCAGTCTGTTTCCTAACTTTTCTTTCTAATATTTATTTTTGATTATTTTTATATTTAAATATTTCTGATCTCCATCCATAGTTTTCTCTTCTAATTTTTATTATATTTTCTTTTTATTCAGCCTTCAATATCATTTTTTTTTACTTACTTTTCCTTCTATGAGTTTCAATATCCCTTCCGAGTTTCATTTTTAACATTTATTTTCCATGAGCTTTGCATTCAAACAATTTCAATGTCTTTCCCAAGTTTTCTGTCTAAAATTTAGTTTTAAATCATTACTAATTCAAACAGCTTCAATTCCCTTCCCTAGCTTTTTTTCTATCATTTAAACAAATTTGTTTTCACTCAATTTCAATCTCCTTCCTTAGATTTCTTTCTAACAGGCATTTTCAAATCACAGCTTTAATCTCCTTCCCTAACTTCCTTTCTAACATTCAGATTCAATTTTTTTTCTTTCTAACAGTATTAATCTGGTTCCCTAGTTTCCTGTCTAACACTTAGTTTCAATTAACTTTGTATTCAAATAATTCCAATATTTTTCCGTAAGATTTACTTTTATATAACTTTTAATCTCCTCTCTTAGCTTTCTTTCAAACACTCAGTTACGACCTGCTTTTCATTCATTTTCAATTTCCTTTCCTAGTTTTCTTTCTAACATTTAGTTTCAGATCACTTTTCATTATATCAGTTTCAAATTTCTTCCCTGGTTTTCTTTCCAACACGAAGTTTTAATTAGACTTTCTTTCAGTTTCAATCTCTTTTCTAAGTGTTTATGGCATTCAGTTTCAATTTGCTTCTATTGCAATAAATTCGATCTTTCTCCTCAGTTTTCTTATCAACTTTCAGTTTCAACTTGCGTTACATTTTAACACTTT
>NC_090750.1:2516168-2521168 GCF_036898095.1 Palaemon carinicauda
ATCATTTTTACTGTGCAGCAAATTCATCACCATCATCATTCAAGTTTTTCTTCAACTTCTTTTGTGGTGAGTACAGTAACAATCTTTAGTTTTTTATACATGTTTTACTTTAATATTCTAACATTTTGATATTTGGGCCTGTTTAGGTTTAGTATGCATTAAGTTAAAGGGAAGGTTTTAAAAGTCTGAATATACATGTTATAACCTATCATATTTTTTTTTCTTAAATTTACATTTACGTACGTAAAACAACTCTCTCTCTCTCTCTCTCTCTCTCTCTCTCTCTCTCTCTCTCTCTCTCTCTCTCTCTCTCTCTCTCGTAAATTGTTTTCCTGCATTGCTACGTATGCACTGTATGATTTTATATAGATACGGTAAATGATATTTGTAATAACATATTTTCTAAAAGCTTTTACTATGATATCATTATTTATCACTTTCATCATGCGCATTAAATGCCTTCGTTTGTTTATTACGATCGAAGATGGAGCGTACTTTATGACGCCGCCGTTTCAGGTGGCGTCATAAAGAAAAACATTTCATTTGGAAGTCCTTAGAAAAATTAAGTAAAACATTAGTAATAACAAAATCAACATACTGTATAATCAATATAATCGATGCAATAACTCACCTATACACAGATGTGTAAATGTATTTGTTTCTTCATTATGATCAGAGATAAACGTAAACAAAACATTGGTTGCCATTTTTTATCGTGCTTTTTGGCGTGTTTAGGAAACGCATGCTATAAAATCGCCTTTAATATTTGTGCCTGTTTTAGTTTAGGGTACAGTAGTACATGCATTAAGTGTTCTGTACATTAAGGGTAGTTTGTTAACAGTACTACGTAGAAGGGAAGGTTTTAAAAGTCTGAATATACATGTTAAATAAATACGTAAATATGGTGTCCCTACTTCGCGGATTTTCACCTATCGGGGTCGGGTCTGGAACCTATCTACTGCGATAAACGAGGGCTCACTGTATATATATATATATATATATATATATATATATATATATATATATATATATATATATATATATATATATATACATCTAACTTTTGCAATAGTTCAGTGGCAACTTTCCTCCTGGTAATGGTACAAGAGACTCTTTAGCTATGGTAAGCTGCTCTTTTAGGAGAAAGACACAACAAAATTGAACCCTAGGCAGTAGGTTGGCCAGGGCACCCGCCACCCATTAAGATACTGCAGTTAGAGAGTTTTGGAGTCTTTTGACTGGGCAGACAGCATTAGATTGGATCCTTCTAACTGGTTAATGTTCATTTTCCCTTTGGGCGCACACACACACACACACACACACACACGCATGCACCGAATAGTCTGGCCTATTCTTTACATATTCTCTTTTGTCCTAATACACCAAACAACACTGAGGCAAAGAGGGTGGGTGACCTGAGGTGAGGTGAGGGATTGGGTCGTTCATATGAAGAGAATAAGAAAAAGTTTTGGAAAGAAGTGAAAAGAGTAAGGAAGGCTAGCTCAAGAATTGAAGAGACAGTGAAAGATGGAAATGGAAGGTACTTAAAAGGAGAGGAGGCAAGGAAAAGGTGGGCGGAATATTTTGAAAGTTTACTGAATGTTGAGGATAATAGGGAGGCAGATATAATTGCTGTTGCGGGTGTTGAAGTGCCGGTGATGGGAGATGAGAATGAGAGAGAGATTACAAGAGAGGAAGTGAGGAGAGCACTAAATGAACCGAGATTAGGAAAAAAATCTTCTATGGATGGTGTGAGAGCTTAGATGTTGAAGGAAGGGGGTGTGACTGTACTTGAATGGTTGGTGAGATTGTTTGATATGTGTTTTGCGTTATCAATGGTACCAATACATTGGGTTTGTGCATGTATTATACCACTATATAAGGGTAAGGGAGATGTGCATGAGTGTTGTAATTCAAGGGGTATTAGTTTGTTGAGTGTAGTTAGAAAAGTGTATGGTAGAGTACTGAATAATAGAATTAAGGATAAAACCGAGCAGGCAATCTTAGAAGTTCAGGGTGGTTTAAGAAGAGTTAGGGGTTTTATGAATCAGATTTTTACAGTAAGGCAGATATGCGAGAAATATTTAGCAAAAGGTAAGTTGGTGTATGTTGCCTTTATGGATCTGGAGAAAGCGTATGATAGAGTTGGTAGGGAAGCATTGTGGAATGTGATGAGGTTATATGGAGTTGGTGGAATGTTGTTGCAAGTAGTGAAATGTTTCTATAAAGGTAGTAAAGCATGTGTTAGGATAGGAAATGAAGTGAGCAATTGGTTTCCGGTGAGATTGGGGCTGAGACAGGGATGTGTGATGCCACCGTGGTTGTTTAACTTGTATGTTAATGGAGTGGTGAGAGAGGTGAATGCTCGAGTGCTCGGACGAGGATTGAAGCTGGTAGACGAGAATGACCATGAATGGGAGGTAAATCAGTTGTTGTTTGCGGATGATACTTATTGGTTGCAGATACGCAAGAGAAGCTTGCCCGATTAGTGACAGAATTTGGAAGGGTGTGTGAAAGAAGAAAGTTGAGAGTTAATGTGGGTAGGAGTAAGGTTATGAGATGTACGAGAAGGGAAGGTGGTGCAAGGTTGAATGTCATGTTGAATGGAGAGTTACTTGAGGAGGTGGATCAGTTTAAGTACTTGGGATGTGTTGTTGCAGCAAATGGTGGAGTGGAAGATGTACATCAGAGAGTGAATGAAGGATGCAAAGTGTTGGGGGCAGTTAGGGGAGTAGTAAATAATGGAGGGTTAGGCATGAATGTAAAGAGTTCTGTATGAGAAAGTGATTGTACCACCTGTGATGTATGGATCGGAGTTGTGGGGAATGAAAGTGATGGAGAGACAGAAATTTAATGTGTTTGAGATGAAGTGTCTAAGGAGTATGGCTGGTGTATCTCGAGTAGATAGGGTTAAGAACGAAGTACTGAGGGTGAGAACGGGTGTAAGAATTGAGTTAGCAGCTAGAGTGGATATGAATGTGTTGAGGTGGTTTGGCCATGTTGAGAGGATGGAAAATGGCTGTCCTGCTAAAGAACGTGATGAATGCAAGAGGTTGATGGGAGAAGTACAAGAGGAAGGCCAAGGTTTGGGTGGGTGGATGGAGTGAAGAAAGCTCTGGGTGATAGGAGGATAGATGTGAGAGAGGCAAGAGAGGGTGCTAGAAATAAGAATGAACGGCGAGCGACTGTGACGCAGTTCCGGTAGGCCCTGCTGCTTCCTCCAGTGCCTTAGATGACCGCGGAGGTAGCAGCAGTAGGGGATTCAGCGTTATGAAGCTTCATCTGTGGTGGATAACGGGGGAGGGTGGGCTATGGCACCCTAGTAGTACCAGTCGAACTCAGTTGAGTCCTTCGTCAGGCTAGCAGGAACGTAGAGAGAAGAGGTCCTCTTTTTTGTTTGATTTCTTTGATGTCGGCTAACCCCCATAATTGGGGGAAGTGCCTTGTTATATGTGTGTATGTATGTATGTATGTATTATAATTTTTATTAATATTATTATTATTATTATTATTATTACTTGCTAAGCTACAACCCTAGTTGGAAAAGTAGGATGATATAGGCCCAGGGGACCAACAGGGATAATAGCCCAATGAGGAAAGGAAATAAGGAAAAATGAAATATTTTTAAATCAGTAATATTACAATAAATATTTCTTATGTAGCCTAGATATCATTCATTTATTCATTCATTCATTCATTCATGTGATCCTTGATCAAGTGATATGCACACGAGTTGCTTAACTCTCTCTCTCTCTCTCTCTCTCTCTCTCTCTCTATCTCTCTCTCCTCCTCTCTCTTCTCTCTCTCTCTCTCAAATAATCAACTTCAATTTTTCATTACTTTTCTTGCAGTTTATATATTTCCTTTCTTGCTAGTCTATTTTACCTTGTTGGAGCCCTTGGGCTTATAGCATCCTGCTTTTCCAACCACTGTTTTAGCTTTGCTTGTAGTAGTAGTAGTAGTCGCTGTAGTAGTAGTAGTAGTAGTAGTAATAATAATAATATGATCAGTGCCCTAGCCCCTCCCCACCCAGTCCTCTTGACCATGGAGAGCCAGGCAATGGCTGGTGATGCCTAAACAAGTAGACCTATAGCCTCCCCCAAACCTCCCCCCACCTTAGCTCACAAGGATGGGGGATGTTTCAGAAAAAACTATTCAACCTGTGTGTGTCTCGAATTCCTGTCCAGTCGATAGCTAGGCAAGGGTGTTTCCTTGTTAATATACCCACAATATCACACATAACCTCAGTCTGTCCACAAATCATATCACGCTTTGACATAGAGGCATGATATGTAGTGTGTGATCTTTAGAATGTGTAGGTGTCACTTTTATATAACCTCTTGCATAAGTAAACCTCCTTTAAAGTAATTGGTTTAAAATATTGGCGGAGTAAGTTTTATAAAAAGTGTCTTAGGAGATATATCTTTGCTCCCGTAACACGTGACTCATAAAACTAGAAGGTGTTATTTTTGAAATGCTCTCTCTCTCTCTGTCTCTCTCTCTCTCTCTCTCTCTCTCTCTCTCTCTCTCTCTCTCTCTCTCTCCTCTCTCTCTCTCTCTCTCTCTCTCTGCGAAAATTCCTCCGTTAAAAGTATATAACATTACAAAAAAGCAACGAAAATAATCACCCTCACTGCCTGACGTCGTAAGGGTAAGAACAGATTTCTTCAAGGTAACTGCATAAACACTAAAATATTAAAATGTTGTGTAATTATTTACCTTTTGGGGTTTTTTTTTCGTTATTATATATAATAAAATCTAACTGAGAATGTTTATATTATGGTATGCAAAATATTTCTGGACCCCATATCTGAAAATATCGTTTTCTGTGTGTAGGCTATAGGCCTCGCTGTTCTCAATGACGTCAGTGGGGGGGGGGGGCAGTATTATACACCGACTAAGGTGTAGGTTTTGTTTGAACAGAGAGTAGCCGGTGGTACGATATATATATATATATATATATATATATATATATATATATATATATATATATATATATA
>NC_090750.1:2528668-2546168 GCF_036898095.1 Palaemon carinicauda
AGAGAGAGAGAGAGAGAGAGAGAGAGAGAGAGAGAGAGAGAGAGAGAGAGAGAGTTTCGTAACAGTTATAACCGAGTCGACTGACGAACGAACTGTTCAATAAGTGATTGACCTTGAGTCCTCAAGCACAACTTTCTATGTTCACTCTCCCGACTCTCCCCATCCTCACCCCGGCTTCCCCTGACTCCATCCTCATCCAAACCAATTCTGCTCCTCGCAGAAGCACACTCTAGTACTCTACATGCTGTGCCTGATCGACATCGACACCCATCCAATCCTTTTAGGTTTCCTCCCCCCAACCAGACACCAGCCTCTCCCCCTACTAACCCCTCAGGTCACCTGACCATGACAGTTAGATGTCCTGATGCAGGTATCCTACATTCACTTATCTTGCTCCCGTTTACTCCCGTAATCTGATATTAGCTCATTTTTTCGCTCTGTAAGTTTGTGTTCGCACTTCCGCTTGTTCCCGTTAGCGGTCGGTTTGATTTGTGAATAGGTAGGTTACCGTGCGGTCAAACGTGTTAGCCACATTTCAAACTGAATACAGTTACACCGATTGGTTGCTGTTTTTAGTTTTTATGGTTGTAGAAAAAATATAATTTTCTTGTAGATAGATATCTGGACTTAATCTAAAAGCTGTATGGATTATTCTACACAATTATGGCTAATTTATTTTCAGTTGTACATTTCCTTAATGCTTAAATAATATTAACTAAAACACAATTTTCTCAAACTTCATGATAAACGGCAAGGAATAAGGAATAAAACTCTCTCTCTCTCTCTCTCTCTCTCTCTCTCTCTCTCTCTCTCTCTCTCTCTCTCTCTCTCAGGTAAAATAAACTTTAAAGAGAAAGGGCTAAGATATAATTTTTCTTTACTGACTAAACTTTTTGCGTTCTAATTTTATCTGTCAAAGAACTAGATCTCTTCGCACAAGCGTGTCAAACCCTTAAATGCCTATAGTGAGGTGGAGGAAAGTTGTTGAATTACAGTATTATCTATCTTTACTATCAATGACTATAAGGTTTTCGAATTATTTTGTCAAAGAATTATAGAATTTTGTAGGATCTTCTTGATGACCGTTCCCATGTTTAGGGACACGCTATTCCGTTCATTATCACCAAGGTATAAGAATCATAAGCCATGGAGGGCAACAAATCCAATCTCTATGAGAAAATATAATTCATTTACACAGCAGACAGCTACTCTCCAACAAAGGTCAGTGTTTGACCCAACCTTTGTTTTATTTTGAACTAAGTGTTTTGACTAATGAAATAAACTTGAGAGAATCTTTTCATATTTTCTTATGATTATTACTCGCATTATGTATTTAGTTTTTCAACCTATATGTATCTTAGTTTATTTTGGTATTTTAATTCTCATTACCTTTAGTAAGATATTGACGATTTTTCTTTTTAATACATATGGTTTTAATATTACTTTCATTATGTATTTACTTTGATTCCCTGATATAATAATGCACACAGTAGCACAGACAACAGACAGAGAAACCGAGTTGTTATAGAAATATGCATGATATTATGAAAAGAGTATTTAACATACAAAAATAGATGCTTTGTTATTGAACTAGTGAACTGAATTATCTTGCATCCCTTTAAATAACACCTGGTGCAAAGCTTCTAATATTTTCCGCTATGATGTCTAACAGAAAAGTAGCCAAATGTACCCGGTCTAACTTACCAATTAAAGATTTACCTACTATAAATGTATCATGTTCATGTCTGACCTACAAGCAATATACGTCTGCCATACATACTACCGTCAGCTGGCCGTTTAAGTGACTCCCAGAACATATCTTTTCTTTTTTCTTTTTTTTTGTAAAATGTGACATGAAGAGGCAAATCTTGATGTATTGGAAACGGGAGTGTTGGTGAAAATAGCAAAATTAAAAAGGAGATCCGATTAATTGCAAATAATTACAGAGGCATAACACTCACGTCAGTTGTAATGAAACGATTTAGTATGTTTATTTAAAGAACACTAGAGAGAAAGATTGATGTAAAGCTGGGAGATGAGCAAGCAATATGTATTATATAGACATCCACATTAGAATGGAATTTGTGGCCTTTGATAATGTACTCCAGTCGATCTTGTGGAGAGCCTTCTTAAATATGTAAATTTGAGTAATTCCGTTCATAAGCAAAGAATATATAAAGTTAATGTTAGTGGAGCCCTATCAAATTAATTTTCAGCGAAAAACTAAGTATTCCAAGGAATGTATTGTGACCTACGTCGATTATCCTCCTCGTGGATTTTGTAATACATAGAACAGTTTGGGATGGTGGAAAAGCATTAGCTAACCTAGAGTATAGTGATGAGGCTCTCCTAATTAGCAAAACACCACAGGATTTGCAATGATTGCTTATCATAATGCTATAAATATCACAGGAGGTTCAACTCAAGATACATAGATGAAAGTCGGAGATTATGAGAACGAAATATACAATGAAGGATGCAATAGCATTGGATGGAGACAGAAAATGGTTTCGGCATGGTATTTGCATTCCACAAGAGAGATTAGCTCCCTAAAATCTCAACTGGGCTCCACAGATCACTAGAAGAGTCGGATGGTACATGCCTAAATGGAGGAGGACCATGAAGCGTGTAGTAGGAGTTGATGAATGGAGTGGCTTTGATTTTAAAGTTCAAGATAGAGATGACTGACGTAATCAATGAGACACCCTTTGTGTCAATAGGCTTAAGATAAGATGATGATGATGATGATGACGATGATGACAGGTTGCCTAATATGCCCACTGGGAATTGTGTTGCAAAAATAAGGGCGTTGTTTCCCTCACTAATCTTCACAACATACTCAAGGTGGTGAGTAACCTCACCACAGACTTCACTTTGCAAATTCCATATAATATTGCTTGAGTTCGCCAATTTGCAACAAATATCGGATTAATTTACCAAAACAGTTTGTGAGTAACACTTTATTACGAGAAGTGACTTCATGTCAAAATCACAAAAGTCAAATTTAAAATGACTTAGATAAGTTTGAAACCATCCTAATCGGACGAGGCTCGAAAAAAAAAAAAAAAAAAAAAAGCTTTTTACTTTGGTTCACTGCATAAGTTGGTAAGGTTTTAAGTCAATAAGTCTTCCTAATTTTGAGTTACATTGAATTTGTAATAAATAAAAGAGAGAGAGAGAGAGAGAGAGAGAGAGAGAGAGAGAGAGAGAGAGAGAGAGAGAGAGAGAGAGAGAGAGAGAGATTCAAACACATCATATTTAAATTGCAAGAAAAAAAATATTACTAATTTCAATAAGTAAATGTGTGTGAACAAGCAAATTTGCACACACATACACACGCACACACAAACACCTATACACACACACACACACACACACACATATATATATATAACTTGTAAGGACACCGATCCCTTCGTCGTCCAGAAAATCGACAAACTACTTATTTATTTAAATTCTCTCTTCGCCACACTGTGGTGTCCTATGTATATATATTCCGCTCTACCAGAGCTACATTTTGATATATGTATCGTTTCATGACATGTTTTTGTTAACCCATAATTCATATATTTGTAAGTGTAAGAAAACACATATATTTTGGCGGGCACTTCAATCTGACTTAGCGCCAATGTAATCCTACGTTTCCGTCCGCACCTTGTTATGTATTTCCGTGCGCATTCAAATAAAGTATCAGTTGATCTTGGTGATGCTTGTCTCACTGTCCTTACAACTGGTGACCCCGGAGTTGAAAGTAGCATCAGCGGTTTTGGCTTTGCCATTAACGGACTTATTACGGCCGTGCTACCTTCTACATACTCCGTTACCTTAGGCAAGAACCTGCCTTTGGTTCTCCCACACTTCGGTGAACGTAAGGCAGTAGGATGAGCTTAACCGACATATCAACCTCTCACCTCTTTGCCGACTCGTCGTCTGGCCATGATGTAGGAAGCAACACGCCCATCGCACCCAACGGCCTCGCCTCCACGCCCAAAGTCAAACTGCCGCCCTTTTCTCAACACAACACCGCTTCCTGGTTCCTGAGAGCGGATGTACTCTTCCGCGTCGCTAGACTCAGCGACTCCTGCGCCAAGGCTGACATCGTTCTCACCTCCATACCTGAAGAAGTATTCAACAAGATTTCCCCATGGCTCGACGCCCAGGCTGGCCAAGTTTCATACAACGACCTGAGAACAAAACTCATCGGTATCTACTCCCTCTCCGTCTCAGCAAGGGCACAGAAAGTACTGGACCTCGCCGGCAAGCCCATGGGTGACACCTCTTTTGTCGAGGCGTGGGACGAGCTAACCGGCCTGTTCATGCTCCCCAAAACAGACAGCAACGGCCGACGACGTGAGATTAGCTTACCTCGCGAGATCTTTCTTCGACGCCTACCACAGGACGTACGGGCCCAATTGACAGACGCCGACACGCTTCCGATGAACGAACTCCTGTCGAAGGCTCAGAAGCTCCACGAGGCCTCCAAACCATCTCGCCTCGGAGCATCATCGTCAACACCACCTCCGTTCTCCTCCTTCAGCAGCTGCTCTTCCATAGACTCCTCGGCAATGGCCCTCGAGGACGACGAGATCAACATTCTATCAAGAAAGAAACCACCGCAACCGACGCGACCAAACCCTAGGCCTAACCCAGCATGGTGCTTCTACCACCAACAGTTTGGCAGTGACGCCAAGAAATGTAGAGCACCATGCAGTTTCCCTAGAAGATGACGCCAGAAGCATCCGCCTGCCACCATCGCGGCCGCAGTTAACCATAACAAGATTGGTTTCTGTATCCTCGATACCATTTCCAACCGTAGACTCATGGTGGACACCGGCGCAATGCAGTCAACGTTCCCTCCTTCGAAGTCCGACCTAGACCGTGGTCCCGACAAAAACACTCCCTCACTCATCGCCGCCAACGGATCTCCCATACGGTGCTATGGAATCAAGACCCTCAAGATATCTATCATGGGCCGTTCGTATTCTTGGCCCTTCGCTATCGCCGACGTCAATCGCCCCCTCCTCGGTGCGGATTTCCTCGCCCACCATGGACTCCTCGTCGTCGATGTCGCTAACAGACATCTCATCGACACGGGGACCTGCCAGTCTCGCGCCCTAGAACATGGCCCTGCAACAATGTCCGTATCCGCCGTAACAACGCACCCCTACGCCGACCTCCTACGAGAGTTTCCCGAGGTTTTCAAGCCCGAGCTCCGACACTCGCCAGGTTCCCCGTCCAAGCATGGCATCTACCACAACATCACAACGACAGGACCTCCCACTCACGCCAAATTCCGCCGCCTCCCACCTCAGAAACTGAAGGATGCCAAACGCGCCTTCGAGGACATGGAACGCATGGGTATCTGTAAGAAAGCATCAAGCCCCTGGGCATCACCCCTGCACATGGTTAAAAAGCCGGACGTGTCCTGGAGACCTTGCGGCGACTACAGGCGCCTCAACGTCATCACAACGCCCGATCACTACCTACTGCCCAACATGCAGGAGCTAACGAACGCGTTGCACGGCGCAAGGTTTTTTACCAAGATGGACCTTCTCAAGTCTTACTTCCAGGTCCCCGTATTCCCGGAAGATATCCCGAAAACTGCCATTGTAACGCCGTTCGGATCCTACACCTTCGCATACTCAACCTTCGGTCTACGCAACGCCGGGGCAACCTTCCAACGACTAATGGATAGCATTCTGGGTGACCTACCTTTCTGCGTCTGCTACGTCGACGACATCCTGATATTCTCGAAAACCAAGGAGGAACACCGGGGACACGTCCGCACCGTCCTAAAGCGCCTACAGGAGAACGGCCTAGTCGTACGCTTCGACAAATGTACGTTCGGTGCGGAGGGAGTGGATTTTCTTGGTCAACGTGTATCCTCGCGCGGGGTAAAACCCATGACAACCAAAGTCGACGCCATCAGGAAGTTCCCAATACCTACGACCATTCGCCAACTTCAGGAGTTCTTGGGAATGGTCAATTACTACAGGTGCTTCATCCCCAACATCGCACAAACCCTGTCACCCCTCGACGACGTCCTGAAAGGAAAAGCAAAAAAACTCGAGTGGGGCTTGCCCCAGCAACAGGCATTCGCTCGGACGAAGGATGCCCTTGCGAATGCCACCACCCTGGCTCATTTCGACGACAACGCGCCCCTGCGACTAACGACCGACGCCAGCAACGTCGCCTGCGAGGCTGTGCTTGAGCAACTCGTCGACGGTTCTCCTCGACCGCTGGCATTCATCAGCAAGAAATTGAAACCCGCCGAAACAAGATACAGCACCTACGATAGGGAACTCCTCGCCGTCTACCTCGCCGTCCGCCACTTCAGGCACATCTTGGAGGGTACCCCCTTCACAATTGCAACGGATCATCAACCCCTCGTCCACGCCTTCACGAAATCAACGGACACATGGTCATCCCGACAACAACGTCATCTCGCATCAATCGCCGAATTCGGGTGCACCATACGTTACGTCCCAGGAAAGAAAAACCCAGTCGCGGACGCCCTTTCAAGGATTGAAATTGACGCGATCCACCTGGGAATCGACTACGCCAATCTCGCAACCGAACAACGCACCGACCGAGAAGCACAGGTTCACCTGACGGAGCCATCCGCGCTCAAGATAAGTGCGGTTCCCCTCGGACCAGCAGGAGTAACTATTCTTTGCGACACCAGCACGGGCCGCCCTCGTCCCTGGGTACCAGCCTCCTGCAGAAGGAAAATATTCGATATCATCCATGGACTTTCGCACCCCTCAGGACGCACCACCGCTCGCCTTCTGTCTGAAAAGTTTGTCTGGCCAGATAAAAAAGGACGCCCGGGAATGGGCGAGGTCATGCATCAACTGCCAGTCAAGCAAGGTCAGCCATCACACCGAATCGGGGGTGGGCGATTTTCCCCAGTCAAAAAGACGTTTCGGACATATACACATCGACGTCGTGGGACCATTGCCCCCTTCTGGATCCGCTCGCTACCTACTTACGATCATCGATCGCTCCACGAGGTGGTTGGAGGCATCGCCGATGACCGAAGCTACGACTCAAGCATGTACCGAAGCCCTCCTGTCAAGCTGGGTGAGCAGGTTTGGCGTTCCTGACGACATCACGACTGACAGAGGCCCCGCTTTCCTCTCAGAAATATGGCTGGCTTTGGCGAACCTGATGGGGACGACGCTCCACAGCACCACGGCATACAACCCCGCGGCAAACGGCATGGTCGAACGAACGCACCGCGCCCTCAAGGCGTCCCTGATGGCGAGCTGCACCGACGGGGACTGGAAATCACGACTTCCTTGGGTACTCCTCGGTCTTCGCACCGCCCCTCGCGCAGACGGCGAACCTTCGCCCTCCGAAAAAGTTTACGGGGAAGCGCTCGCAGTTCCTGGCAAATTCTTTCCCTCATCAACCGACGACACGCAGCTGGATCACCTAAGGGATATCGCCAGGAAGTTCAGGCCTTGTCTCAAAACTTACTAGGACAGAACCAAGCACTTCAAGCCAAAAAGCCTGGATGACTGCGAGTACGTTTTCGTCCGTGTCGACGCTCATCGACAACCACTGACTAGACCTTATCGAGGTCCCTACCGGGTTATTAAAAAGACAACGAAAGCCTTCCTTCTCGACGTCCATGGCCAAGAGGACTGGGTCTCTATAGACCGCGTGAAACCAGCGTTTCTTTAAGGAAGCGACACCGCCTCCGCTGGACCTGGTAGACCCAGAGTTCCGCCACAAAACAAGCCGCCCAACGAAGGAAAAATCATCAAACAACGTCAAGAGGAAGAGATCCTTACACCGAACGCCAGCGCGCCCCTCCGTTCAAAAACAAGAGGAACCCTCCGACGCCCGAAGAGATACGAAGATTGATCATCAGCCCTCTACGCCGCCCGATGTCTTGGGGGGGGGAGTACTTGTAAGGACACCGATCCCTTCGTCGTCCAGAAAATCGACAAACTACTTATCTATTTAAATTCTCTCTTCGCCACACTGTGGTGTCCTATGTATATATATTCCACTCTACCAGAGCTACATTTTGATATATGTATCGTTTCATGACATGTTTTTGTTAACCCATAATTCATATATTTGTAAGTGTAAGAAAACACATATATTTTGGCGGGCACTTCAATCTGACTTGGCGCCAATGTAATTCTACGTTTCCGTCCGCACCTTGTTATGTATTTCCGTGCGCATTCAAATAAAGTATCAGTTGATCTTGGTGACGCTTGTCTCACTGTCCTTACATATATATATATATATATATATATATATATATATATATATATATATATATGTATATATATATATATATATATATATATATATATATATAAATATATATATATATATATATATATATATATATATATATATATATATATATATATATATATATATATATATATATACAAACACACACATATATATATATATATATATATATATATATATATATATATATTTATATCTATATATATATTTATATATATATATATATATATATATATATATATATATATATATATATAGATAGATAGATATTTATATATATGTTACACCCAATCTATGAAATTGCTCATTTCATGAAGTGGGCTAACGACTTGCCAATTTCATGAAGTGAGCAAACCACTTGCCCAGTTCATGAAATGGGCAAATGGTTAGCCCACTTCATGAAATGGGCAAATGAACCCTTACCCATTTTATGAAATGGGCAGCCATGGTGCATGAAAATATATCTTTGGTTAAAAAAGAACCTTTTTATGTATATGAATCTCGCACTGCTGCTCCAAGATCAAATCTTTCTGTACTTCAATGTAATACAATATTATTCAGAGAAATTCAAATAAACGATCGTTATAACGACCAATAAAGTATTTGTGCAGGAATGGGGAAAAACTAACCGACACGAAAGGACTTTACTTAATGAAACAAGCTTCTTTAAACACAACTTACTGAAAAAAATATTACTAAAACTGAACAGCAATAAATACGGACATACACAAACTGGTTATATATTTGTTTTCTTAGTACTGAGATAAAAATAAGGAAAACTAATACAAATTATTGTAAGTTGAAAAAAAAAATTAATAAAATAAAATAGAATTTTTTAAACAGCTGTTTTAATCATTAAAATTATAGACAAATTTTACGTCTATGTAAGCAATGGTCATGCATATCAATCAAATTTATAGTAATTATTTGTCAATATTGTCACATGATTTGTGGCTGTGGCAAGCACTGTTGCATCGAAGGGTAGCTTTCAAACAAGAACACCACTTTGACAAGCAATTGCTCCTGCAAAGACATCTCTGGTATCCTTGGCAACCACACACACTTCCTGCTCGATCTAGTTCGCGAATACTTAACTGTTGTTTGGGGATATTTTCAGGCAAAAGTCCTTTGTACTGAAAAAATTCGAATTGATATCTGGCACGTTGACCATTGATAATTCCACTTTTTGTGCCAATCACATAACCACTGTCTTCAACTGCTAATACAACATCTACTATGTTAGGGGTCTCCTTTACTACAATCAAATTGAGACACTGGTACAGACACATTGTCTCCAACATCAACTGCTTACATTGATCTAGTGCTGTGTGCTAACATTCGTTGAGCTTGCTTTTGAAGAACTTACTCAGCTTGCTTTCTTGCCTGCTTTGCTGGATGCAGTACTTCGGTTGAGATATGTTCTTGTTCCATAGCAGGTTGCTGCTGAGAGTCTGCAACTGGATGTGGTTCACGTTCACATTCAGGGTCTACTGATATTTGGTCATCCCGAGCTGATTCTCCGGTAAGTGGAACTTCTATAAGCCTTTCAAGTTCTTCTTCTTCAATACCTGACTCTGGGGATGCTGAGGACGCCCATTTACTAAGATGAGTTCATGCCATAGTGAGGTAAGTTCTTGGATCACTTCAGTTGTAAATTCACGTCCATTGTCAGACTGAACGATGTGTGGTACACCTTTATTCACGAAGATGAAAAGAAGTTCATTGGCAACCTCTGCTGCTGTCTTTGACTTCAGGGACGAATCACATAAAACTTTGCTAGATACTCCATATAGTGCAGAATAAAGAAATAACTTCCATCCTTCATAGTCTGCATGTCGACCAGATCTACTTGTCCTATTTCATTGAGATCTCTTACGGACAGTGGTCTGACTACAACTCCTGCTGCCACTTCTTTTCTGACCCGCTTTTCAGCACAGCGCTCACAATGCACGATATATAGTGACACACTTGATCTTGGAATATTTCCATATTGTTCACACACCTCCTTGTAAGTCTTCTTTTCGCCACCATGGCCGGTGTTAATGTGGGCTTGTTGGATAATTCCTTTGACTGATTCTTTAGTTGACGTATATTTTCCATTCTTCTTTCTAACTGTTTCTATTTCACCAAAGGAGGCAATCTGAAAAATTTGCAAGATGTAATAGTATTCTCTTTTAAGCGTCTGTCCAGTCTTTTCTCTCTTCAATATGGCAATTACAGTCTTTTCATATTCGATAGACCACAAGGCAGCACAACTAGCTATTTGTTCTTCCATGACTAAAGCTTGAAGGGGTTATACAAGATACTTTGAAAATACCATCATATATTATATTAAAACGGATTTTGAAGCATAGCGAAAAATCTATTTTTGGGTGAGGTAGCCATGTCGTCCTGATGGAAGTTCCTTCATTAGTAGCTTCCTAGGTTATATTTGACTACAGTGATATATCCCAGAGAATTTACCAAAGGTATCCAGAATTCTAACTCCTGGAGCGAATATCCCTTAAAATTGGATATCGCGTAATCAGAGGACGTATTCTTGACACATCTCATAGATATCTACACCCTTAATAGCGTTTCCGCTTCGAGGGGGAAAACGTGGCAAGAATATAGGAGAGTCGTTAAAGAGACAACGCTCTCGACACTCCATACTGTACTGTAAATAGTGCGCCGAATCGTCACCGCGAGGCGCCACCAAGCCATTTTTTGTAGCTTTGTAGGTGTTCCAGATACAGTACCATAGGGAGGTATTCATTATCCTTTTGTCAAAAAGAGGGTGGGTCCATCAGGACGACATGGCTACCTCACCCAAAAATAGATTTTTCGCTTCGCTTCAAAATCTGTTTTTTGGGCTCAGGCCGGAAGTTTACCAGAGCATTAATGTATCTGTGGATTTTCAATAGTGCTGTTGTCTCGAGATAAATATTTCCTATTTGGTCTTCTAGACCTAGAGACACTTGATGTTACCGTTATACATCAATTAACTGATCATAAACTATGTCAGCTCTTCCTGCCCCCTACAGGGATGAGTCT
This sequence comes from Palaemon carinicauda, assembly GCF_036898095.1. NCBI lineage: Eukaryota > Metazoa > Arthropoda > Malacostraca > Decapoda > Palaemonidae > Palaemon > Palaemon carinicauda. The sequence goes on from NC_090750.1 coordinate 2,539,979, forward strand.
GGGAAAAAACCCGAGGATTGTGAGTTCAAGGAACAATCTAGCGAACAGTTTGTATATTAGTGTCATCATATACAAGTATAGTTTGTACTTAGATGGTATATCTCTGTATAGGTTACTGATACCTCCCAAGTCTGGCTGAAAAGAGACAGACAGGTTTATATACGTGTAGGAAACCTTAGTTCAGTAAAATAAACAGTTTAGTACAATCAGTTATTACCTGTTTGCTTGGAACAATCTTAACCTTAGTTCCCCAATATTTTCTTAAATATTAAAAGAATCAAGGATGCTCTGACTTTATTCTTAATCTAGAATGTTTGAGGCGAAAGAGACGCAAAGATTCCTTCTATTGTTAATTACAAAAATAAAAATCATGGTTGTATTCAATTACATCTTATGCAGAACAACTCTGCATAAAAGCATAAATAGTAATAACAGAATTAAAATAAGTTTCACCTGAAAAGGAAAACATTAGCCACTCTAAGGGAAATATAAAATTTCGCTATGTATTCTGTTGTTACTAGGAACACTGCGCATATAAGTATGCCTGGCACTTGTGTCAGTCTATTATGCTTAATGTCACCTGTGTAGAGAGAACAGTCTATAGTGTTATCACTAAACACAATACTCAACATGATATGTCTTACGAGTCTATCATGTACACCTTTCACTAAAAGTCTCAATTAGTACACTGTTCTTCGCAGTAATCAAGCAGCAGGCTTTATAACACTGCCTGCCGCCACCACATGAAATTTTATATCCTGTAATTGCTTTGCAGAGTGTTTGAAGAAAAACTCTGGACGACTTCCATCCAGTATAAGCACAAAGGCTTTCAAACGACATCAACTGAAAGAAATTCAGAGACGAGGCAAATTTTCTCGGATCATGACCTGCGGGTGTACTGTCTGGATCCGCTCTGCGTATAAAATAGGTGATTTTCGCCCTTAACTGTTTCAAGGATAATGTTGAACCAGACGTCTCACCACTGAAAAGCTGACCTCCCTTTAAGTCTGAAGTTCTACGAAGATAGACCTTTAGGCATTCCACTGGTCAGAGGAATGCTTCTTCCTTCAGAGGGCAGATTCTCCTGGGACCCCATCTCTTAGTGGGCAGCTCATTCTTGGCGAGAAACGTCGGGTCCCGAAAGAGGTTCAGTTCTCCGGAGTCTGTGAACTGAATGTGGCCATCATCCCTCGAGAGGGCCATTATTTCGCTAACTCTGGCTCCCGAGGCTAGTGCAAATAAGAATATCACCTTTTGAGTCAAGTCTTTCAGCAAGCAATCCTCATTGTTCAGAGTTGATGCTAAGTGAAGAACCTTATCCAAAGACCATGAAATGGGCTTTGGAGGAGCTGCGGGCTGAAGTTTAGTGCAGGCTTATGGAATCTTGTAGAAGATTTTATTAAAAAAGTCTTCCTGGAAGGTATATAGTATTGCTCTGGCTAGGGCAGATTTACATGTAGTAATCGTGTTGGCTGCTAAACCTTGTTCATGAAGATGGATGAAGAAGGACAAACAGAAATCCGTAGAAATCTCCTTAGGTTTCTTCGCCTTGCCAAAGGCCACCCATTTCTTCCAGGAAGACTCTTATTATCTTCTTGTTGACTTTGACTTGTATTCTTCTAAGAAGTTAATACTGCCCCTAGAAATCCCGAACCGTTTCTTGATCGCTAGGGCGAGAAAACCATGAGCTGAAGGTTCTGGGTTTTCTCTGATGAAGCTGAGACAGTCAATTTCTGCTCTTGCTGAGTCAGGACTGTGTATGGCAACGGGATCAGCTTCAGGCGTAGTTCCAATATCAAAGGGACCCAAACACTGTTGGGCCATTTGTGGGCCACTATTGCTGCTATCCCTCGAAAGGATCCTAGTTTGTCGAGGACTTTCAGCAGAAGGCTGGTTGAAGGGAACAGGTAGATCTTGGACCACCTGTTCCAATCTATGGACATTGCGTCGGTCACTTCTGCTAGAGGATCCTCGTACAGGGCTACATACTGGGGTAGCTTCTTGTTGTCGCTCGTTGCAAAGAGATCTATCTGCAGTCCTGGGACTTTGCGTAATATGAAGGAGAATGATTTTGCATCTAGGGACCATTCTGACTCTATCGGTTGACCCTGGATAGAGCGTCCGCTGTCACATTGCGGAACCTTTGAAGGTGGACTGCTGACAAGTGCCATCTCTTCTTCTTCGCTAGACGGAGGATGGCCAGTATCACTTGATTTATGTGAGGCGATCTCGAGCCTTGTCGATTTAGGCATCTCATTACAACTTCGCTGTCTAAAACCAGACGGATGTGGATTGAGCAGCGAAGTTCCAGTTTCTTCAGAGAGAGAAGAACCACTATGGCTTCCAGAAAATTGATGTAGAAGGTCTTGATGAGGGGAGACCAGGTTCCCTGCACTCTCCGATAGTGAGAGTGACCTCTCCACCCCTCCGTGTGAACGGTGACTGCCGGTGGAGGTGGTTTCAGAGGTGCCTTGCTCTTCAGGTTCTTGGCTTCCAACCATGGTTTGAGTAGTGATTGCAGACGATTTGGAATCGGTCTTTGTAGATCTCTTCGAGCGTTTCATGCGTAGTTTCTCCAAACTCCTGATGCATCTTTTAATTGAGCTTTCAATATTAGATCTGTCACTGAGGCAAACTGGAGGGACCTCAACACTCTCTCCTGTTGCCATCTTGATATCCTGTCGGATTGAAAAAGTCTCTTGATAGATCCTGCTATCTCTTTCCTCTTCTTTGATGGAATGGAAAGGCAGTGTGACTGTAAATCCCAGTGGACGCCGAGCCACTGGAACTTTTGAGCTGGATATAGACGAGACTTTTCCAAGTTGATCTTGAAACCTAAGTGTTCCAGGAACTGGATCACTTGCTTGGAGGCTTGCCTGCACTCTTCCTCGGATGCTGCCCACACCAGTCAGTCATCCAGGTAGGCTACTACCTGGATCCCCTTTAGGCGTAGTTGATGAATGACTGCATTCGCAAGCTTGGTGAATACCCTTGGGGCTATATTTAGACTGAAGGGCATGGCTCTGAAAACGTACTTTCTTTTATGTAGTTTGAACCCTAGGTAGGGGGAAACTTGACGGTTGACTGGAACATGCCAGTACGCATCCGTCATGTCTATGGAGACTGTGTATACCCGTTTGGGCAAATGGGTCCTTAGGTGTTAAAGCGCCAGCATTCTGAATTTGTGGTTCACTATGAACTTGTTGAGTGGTGATAAATCCAGAATGACTCTGAGCTTTTCCGAATCCTTCCTCGGAACACAAAATAGCCTTCCTTGGAATCTGATGGACTTTGCCTTCCGTATAACTCTTTTGTTCAGGAGTTCCTGAACATATCCTTCCTGAATGGGGGTTGAGTACTGGAAGAATTGAGGAAAGTTTGCTGGAGTTGAGCTCCAACTCCACCCTAGTCCGTTCTTGATTAGGCTGTGGGCCCAGGGATCGTAGGTCCAACGATCCCGGAAGAGGAAAAGTCTCCCTCTTACCGGTGGCATCTCACTAGGAGTGCTGGTTGGAGGACTTGTCTCCTTGGCCACGTCCACCTTTGTTACCCCTACTTTTGAAGGGGCGTCTAGAGGACCCTCTAAAGGAACCTCAAGACTTTGGCCTAATATTCGTCGATTGGCTTTCAAAGACTAGGGTGAACACCGGCGATTGGGTCGCCAGCGTTTGGGGCACCAGTTGGAAGGTGGTGGTTGGATGTGCCACCGTCTAGGGCACCATGGCCACGGGACGCTGTTGCTGTTTTCTAGGCCGAGAGGGCACTCTTGGTCGTTTTGATTTATTCTTCGGCTGGGGAGCCTCGTCAGCGGAAGATTTTCTTTTTGAGGACAAGCCCCACTTAGAGAGGAGATTCTTGTTCTCTGTAGCGGCTTTGTCCACTACCTCTTTGACCACTTCGCTTGGGAAGAGGTTTTTTTCCCAGATATTGAAGGCTATGAGCTTCCTTGGTTTGTGTCTCACCGCAGCCGAGGCGAACACGAACTCTCTATAAGTCCTTCGGTCTTTGATAAAGTTGTACAAGTCCTTGGTGACTGTCGTCAAATGAGATTTGGCGAAGACCATGTACATATCTGGGGTGTCCGGAATGCTTGCCATAGTCTCTAGGCCCGTCTGCAGAGACATGGTAGCAGCAAAACGTTCTTTAGTCTCTTGTTCCCTGCGCAGGAGAGACTCTGACAGTTTCGGGAGGTTTTCGCCGAACTATCGTCCAACAATATCTGCCTCCAGCTTCCCAACTGTGAAGGTGTTATGAATATCCTTCCAGTCTTTATCATCTGATGGAAAAGCAAGGGAAAAGGGTCTAAACTCCTCCAGTGTAGGGCAAGGTTTTCCTGCTTCAACTGCCTTTAAGGCTGCCTTAAACCCTTTGTCCATAAAGGGGAAGGCACGTTTGGGGTCAGAAATAAAGGATTGGTGCTTTTTGCTGAGAGCCGGCACCTTGGAACTAGTAAAGGCCGTCCCTTTCAAGGTGGTTGTATATAAGGCCTGAGCCTTAGAGAGTTCGAGGACAATCGTTTCCTTCAGCTCTGTTTCCTCCTTGGATGAAGGTTCCGTCTTTAGACGGACATAGCAGTCCGGGTAGGCCCTTTTGCAGGGCCAAAACTTAATTTCCTCTACTGGGACATTACCCATTTTCTCCGAGAGGAAGATCTTCCTCCCCCCCTTCGACATTGGCATATGCTCTGCATATCTCCAAGGGTTAATGTCGGAGAAAGCGGGAAGATCCTTGACGTTTAGCTTCTTCGGGGCTAAACGTGTTGCAACCAGCTGATGTATTTCCATCCGAAGAGAAGCTTCTTTCTCGGACGATTTCTTCTGAATGTCCTGCACCATAGACAGCAACGAGTGCAACGTACTCTTGATGGAATCTAGCTGGGGTGCAGTAGATGAAGTCGAAGGCACCGGCTCAGTCACCGTGGCTGAAGATACCGAAATCGTTTCGGTCTTATCGACTTCAGCCTCAGGAAGTACGTCATCCTCCTGCTCCAGTTCTTCCAGTAGGAGATTGTTCTCAGTCTCCTCTGAGACAACCGACATGTTGCCATCTAAATGGATGCCCTTCAAGGCGTCCAAAACAACAGATTCCATCGGAATCTGTACTAGGGGAATCTCGGGTTGAGCCTGGGGAATGATTGCATCCGCAGATGCCCTAGGGAAAAGACAGTCCCTCATCCTCTCATTAGGAAGGTATGGGCTAGAGGTGTTCTTCTGAAAACCCCTGACCCATTTTTGCAGCGTGTCCCTTGCTGCATCCCTTGACTCAGTGGACTTTTGATCATCAAAAGTCTCTTTTACCAGTTTGTCACAAACGGTACATACCTGTGGGTCCCATTATTTGAGAGCCCCCTGGGTGACTGTGCAGCGAGCATGGGCCCTTCACACGTCATGGCCATAGAATTTCTTGCTATGGACCATGCAAAAACTGTTCCCGCACTCCAAATGCTCCTCCTGTAAAGAAATAAAGCATATAAGTATTCGGTGAAATTTTCAGATTTCAGCATATATATATATATTTTTTTTTCAAATATTAGCTTGGATAGAGTAGGCTAGAAGGTAGGAAAGACACCTACTTGTGTTTCCTCTGCAGCCCATTGCTATGATCTCCTCCAACATTGAACAATAAATTCTTAATGAATTTTGTATGGGAAGATAATATCTTTTGATATAAAGTGTCCTCATAACACAATGTCCCAGGTTCAATATTGGGGGTAAATTAATCGTTGATAACCAGTAAGTGGTAGAGAGGATCATTCTCTTATATGTGATGGTCTCACAATAGGCTGCCCATGAAGCACCTTGTAGGTTGGAAAAAACTTTTTTGGGCTCCAGCACAGACTGGCGGCGGTATGCCGCCAGACCTGTCGGGCCTGCCTGAATATGCTGGGCCTGCCGGAACATGCCGGGCCTGCCGACTTATGCCGGGCCTGCATGCATATGCCGGCCTATTCTGGGCTATTGAAGGCAGTTACTATCTTCAGATCTATACTTTGGGTGGCCGACTGCCGGCCGACAACTTAGTTGCCGGCCACTGGTCATAGTATGTTTAATGTCATTGGGTTATAGCTCAGCGACACCCCGGCAAGTGGCGGCAGAGTAACTGCCGGCCGAAAGACAACCAACATGGCCGCCGACCGCTATAAGCTGCCGGCGGCCGGCCCAGTATAAAGAAAGGTAGAGAAAAAGAGAGA
>NC_090750.1:2563668-2566168 GCF_036898095.1 Palaemon carinicauda
TCGACTTACGCAGAGAGGCAGCGAATTTTTCATTGGCTACCTCCAGCGTCGTGGGCGGAGCAAATAGAATGGCTGATCCTCATTGGCTAAGCGTTTAGTACAGTCAGACTGCCTTCCCACTCACTCTTGGGTGTTGAGTCACCATCTTGTCCTCTGGGAGCTGGGTTCTGATTGGTGGGAGCGCTCGCCGAGAGGGTATGTATGCTAGGCAGGCTATCCTGTCAATGATCAAATCTGTTGGTGTTGTTTATGTCTTGATCTGTTGGGTTGTCCTGGTTAGAAGTGTCATGGTTGGTTGGGTTATTTTTCCTTGTGTTGTTCCTTCGACAAGAGGGGAGGAGGAACATTTCCTGGGTAGTGTTCAGAGTCGTTTTTTATCTCTGAATAAGGAAAGCTTCAAGTATTCGAAGTCTCCTGCTATCTGGAGCACGGCCTGTGATCTTGGTGTTCTTGATTATTTCCTCACGTTTGATGTTGTTATTGTGGACGTGGAGGGCATGAGCTTTTATTGCACCTTGTTGGACATGATAAGACAGTCTCTTTGACGGATGCATGGTGGTTATTCCTATGTAACGTTCAGAGCATCCTGGAACAGAGCATAAGTAGGAATAAACCACGTTGGTCTGTATGAGAAAATCCTGAGTCGCCGGGGCTGAGTAGTTCCTTATGATGAGAGACCTCGTTTTGTTAATTTGATAATAAATAGTCAACTTGACCTCTGTGTTTTTATCCACAGGGGGGACGTAACTCTTTATTATGTCTCTCTTTATTATGACTCGGCAATTTTTCCTGAATTTGACTACCCACCATGAAGGATGAATTTTGCTCAGTTACTGGCTCTAGGCAGTGGTCCCGAAAAGAAGATAATTAGAGCCACCGAGAAGACGGAGTATAAGATCAATACAACTGAGGCAGCCATTATTTTCAACAAAACTTGATTGAAAGAGGGTCTACTACCGAAATATACAAACTTCAGACTGCACGATCCCTCAGCCCGAGATGACCCAAGGACCAGTGTCTTCCGTAGGTCCCTCTTCCAGACACAACTCTGTAACAAGAATAAAGTGAAAGGTGAGCTCTTGGAGTGTCTGAACCACCTGGTGGAGGAATGGGACGACCTCAGAAGGAATCCTCGCAGATCAGGTTCGGAATCTGTTACCCTTGATGATACCAACATTAGCAGTGATGCATCCAGTGACGACAACGAAGACGACCACCATGAAGAAGCTGTTCACCTTCCCCTAACCAGCTTGGCATACCCAGACAACATACGCCAGGCTATCCGTACCCTTAAGGACTGTGACTGGGCTAAGAGGTTGCGGACTATTCACAAGAAACTTATCGACATTATTAGAGGCAAACTCCTTATCCCTGAAACCAAGCAAGAATATATTAATATTTACTCCTATACTCCTACAACCATCCAGGATGAAATACTCAGGCTGGGGCTTAACTGCCACTTCATATCGCGCCCAAACCTACAGATAAGAGGCTAGAAGTTGAACTTCTAATAGACTATCCTTAGTCACCAGGAGAATGGTGACCTTAAAACAACTGATGACCTCCAGCCCCTGCTCTTGGCTGAAGCCCTTACGAATCAAGACTATACAACAGCGGCATCGTCTCCAGTGACACGAGGGAGTCAGCCAGGGAGCTGAAGAAGGAAGCACATGTGACCGTGAGGAGAGCTGACAAAACTGCTGCCTTTTTCTTGATAGATACAGAAGAGTATCACAGCAAACTTGACCTAATATTGAGAGATTCGTCCAAGTTTGAAAAGCTCTCCTACAACCCCATCGAAGAGATCGAGAGAGAGGCCAAAAAGACAATGGAAAAAATTAATGCAGCCAGAAACGCTGTACACTTCCACACCATCACTGGGGATTTTAGTCCTGGTTATCTCTATGGTAATGTGAAAACTCATAAGAACGGCAACCCATTCAGACCTATTATCAGCCAGTGCCTGACGCCGTCCTACCATCTGGCAAAAAGAGTTAACAGCCTCTTGACCCATTATGTTCTAAACAAGTACAGTGCCGCCTCATCTACTGAGTTCCTGAGTAAGCTAAAAGGGTCCCCCATATGTGGCACCATCGTTTCACTGGATGTGGAGTCGCTTTTTACTAACGTTCCTGTTGGAGAGACAATAGACTTGATCCTGGAGAGAGTCTACAGGGACCATTTTACTCCAACCCTGAACATCCCCAAGGAAGCCCTCCGAACTCTGCTTGAAGTATTTACTAAGAAGGCCCCTTTTACCACACACAGGGGCCACAGGTGTAATCTCCCCTTGGTGTGCTCTTTGCCAACTTTTATATGGGAGTTGTTGAAGAGAGGGGTTTCTCACGAATATGTCGTCCAGACGTGTACGTGAGATACATAGATGACACTTTTATCATGGCCCCTTTTACCCAGGACATCGAGACCCTCTGCAGGACGTTTGAGGAATGCAACTGTCTGATGTTTACTGTCGAACATAGCAAAGATGGACAGCAGCCCT
>NC_090750.1:2576168-2578668 GCF_036898095.1 Palaemon carinicauda
CAAGATCTACTGTATCGTAAGGTATTATACGATCAGCATGTTCACAGATTGTCTCCATGAAATGTTGATCGTTTTGTTGGTCAAACCTACGATTATCTTCTGGGTCTATTCTAAAGATATTAGACCAGAAGTCTCTGAAAACCACCTCTTGATCTTTGGGAGAATAGATCTTCTTATTGTTATTAATGATATAGGCTATGGGTTAAGAAGATGAACCTAAAAGATTCCTTATCCTTTTCCAAAATTTCCCTGGGTCTTTATATGAGTCTTCACATTTATTCAAAAGAGTGTCCCAGGTTGAAATCATAAGCTCAATTTTGATACGTTATTGCATATTATGAATATATTCTAGAATTTGACGTGATGGACCTTGGATATTAATAAGATTTAGGGCTTGTTTATAACGGATCTGTAGCAATTTGAGATAATCCCTTTTTTCAGTGAAAGGTAAGATTCTATAGGTTTTTATGGGGATATGGCGTTCTGAGGCTTATTTGATCATCCTATACCAAAATGATATTTTGTCATCAATATAGGATTTATCTTTTAAGATATTTTCTGGTTTGTCATATTTAGAGAAAGAGTCATCGAGTGTGTCCTTAAAATGTTCCCAGTCAGCATTATTGAAATCTAGTGTTGGACTGGTGTGTACCAAAATGGATCTCACATTAAGTTTTATACTAAAGGAAGAGGATCTGAAGTGGTTAGAGGGCCTTGGGTGATTGAATAATTGAAAATATGGAGTCTACTAAAAAGAAGAATATCAGGCCGGCTAGAGACTCTTCTGTGAAAATATGTATCATAATCGGGTCCTAAAATTTTAATGATATTCCCACTCATCAGACCTTTAATAATAATACCAACTTGGTTTGTTCTTTTAATGCCAAGGGTCGTGTGGGCTGCATTAAGATCAGCCAGAAGATAGACTGGGATATTACATCTTATCAATGAGATTATATCCTGTTGTGGGAATATTGGGTTTCTAGGGGGAAGGTAAGTAGTTGCCACTACCACTGGTCCCCTTATTGTTTGCAGTTCGACTGCTATAAGATCATGGTTGAAACAATCTATTAACTTGATTGTAATATCCCGTTTAACCGCTATTGCTGTCCCAGCGTTTTGCTCTCCTGAGGTGTTACATTAGAAAACATTGTAGTTCAAGATTTTGATACGGGAGGAGTTCGTAATACCTGTTGAGTTAAGAATTATGAGGTGAGGGGAGAGGGAGGGGTAAATATTAGAAAGTTCTCTACTTCGTAGGATAGTCCACTTCAAAACATTATGTTGGATTACTGTGAGAGTGTCCATTGAGGTAACTGTCGTTTGCTTAAATGAAAAAATCCTGATTTCAGCCTCCTGAATTTTTCAGTATTTATCCTTGTAATTCTAGCGACATACTTATCGAGTTCAATCAAGCCATCATTCATAAGATCAATTACATTGTTATTCTCAAATTTCTCTGTGAAAATGTATTTGATAGTTTTGGACTCAAATATCATTTTCTTTATGGAATCATGAGATGCATATTTAGGGGGGTTTGCAGAATGAATTGATAAGTAGAGTCGCAGACCAAATTTTGTTTTATTTGATTGTTTAATTGGGAGAAGGGTTGGGAGGGCAGTGGCTCCTTGCAGTTCGGTGTCAGCGTCAAAACTGAGGTGGAGGGTTGCGGCTGCTTTTTAGCAGGATTAGGTGGTTCAGATATATCAGAGTCAGAGTCCCTAAAGACTCTTTTCCTGTTAAAAGCTTCTGTCTCCATTTCATCATTTATTGTGGGTGCCTGTAGGGGGTTAGATACATTCTGGATTCCAGACTTCAACAGTGTGGATACTTTTTTAGCTAGGTTGGTGGCCTCAGTGGGGATTTTAACTATTGGAAGACCGTTAGCTTTTTAAAAAGCGTCTACCATAGACTGGAAAGTTCCAGGTTCGACAGCTTCACTCAGATTAGCCATGATTATGGCTGTGTTCATTACAGTAAATTGCTGTAATAATACGATGTTCTGGTTTGAGAGTGCGGAGGTTGTTGTTGCCTTCGGGATTAGGGCCTGAGCGAAAGATACGTTTGGCACTGTCATAGATTGTTAACTTCTTAGTGGTCTTTCTGATAGGATATCTAGCTGCCATTATTGGGTGATCCCCGCTGCAGGTTATGCACTTATGGTTGTTGCCATTAGTGCACTCTGGCCAATAATAGTTTTCAGAGGCGCAGACTGAACAGATCTTGAAAGTGGAGGGCTTAGCGCAGTCTTTTTTAACATGATCATATTTATATCATCTCATGCACTGAGACAGTGAGATGTGGATGTCCTGTCGCAAAAATTTAGGGCGGAATGATTGTCCAGAGATGAGAATTTCCTTGGTTAGGCAATCTCTCACCATCTGTGCTCTTTCCAACTTAATCTTGAAGGTTTTTTTTGTGGAGGGCAGTTTTATTACATCTGAAACTTAACTTTATTCCAGAGTTCAATATCAGTCTTTAGGTCGTCAACAGATTGGCT
>NC_090750.1:2591168-2601107 GCF_036898095.1 Palaemon carinicauda
TACCTATTTTCTCATTACCCAGTCGCAATCAGGAACAGGGCCTCGGCTTCGGGTAACTGGGCCTTCATATACCTGCACTCTCTCATTCACTTCTTCCATGTCGTTTTCATTCAACGTACTATTACTATTCCCGTCTATGCTCTGCTCGTCTAAGATATCATTCACTATGTCATCTACCTCAGTTTCATCTGGCCCGAAAATCCCACTAATTTCTGTCAACAATTCATCCATTACATCTAAACCATTTTCTACTTTAACAAAAGAATCATTCATACTGCTTATCATTCTCCTATCTTTCATTCTCGTGTCCGTCATACGTTCTCTTGCCTCATCTAACGAAAAACCACACACACTATAAGTATCATTCATACTCATCCAAGTTTCATCTGTATTAATACATTTATCTTCCATACTCACCTGTACATTTACACCCTTGTCTTGCTTATTCTGATTCCCGCCTACAACTACAAAATTTTCCCGTCTTTTATCCCCAGTAAAATTCTCAGACTTCTTTTTCTTTCCATACTCTACTAACACCAATTGCTTATCTTCTAAACCTAATGCCTCACACATACTCGGTTCATACTTGTTCGTTTTCAGCCATTTATTCATACCATTCTCCTGAATATATCTTGGTACCTCCTTCCATTTCCGCAACTGATTGTGGTGTTGCCCCTAACCTTTTTCCACACTACCATCCACACTTACTTTACCTAAAACATAACTCAACCCACTAGAACCAACATCTAACACCTCATATGGGACCTTCAAACTTATCACGTACCTTATTGACATTCATTCTTCCCTTTTCAATTACTTCTTTTAACACTTTCCTCTCCCACTTTGTAGCTTTCAAATCTCTCATTTGCTTTCTTCCAAACATCTCTATCATTCTCGGACACACTCTCAATCTCGGTCTTACTATCTTTTCAAAATTCAACACAAACTTTACACGGAGACATACCCAGTACTCTTGTGCACAGTTGCATTATACGCCCCACAACGCACGCCCAACATATAAATCCCAATCATTATCACATGTACTCATCATCCGCAAAATTTTCTGTCAAAGTTCTTACAGTCCCTTTCAGCCAAACCATTCGCACTTGGCATATACGGAGTCGAATACACATGTTCAATGCCCCATTCTCTCAACATCTGCTCAAACTCCCCATCCAACAAACTCCGGACCCATTGTCACTTAACATTTTTTGCAGGCTTACACACACTCATCCGGCAACATCACTTGACTTACCATTCTCGCTACAGTCTCACTTCTTTTATTCTTGATGGGCACTGCATACGCAAACTTGCTCATATGATCGACCCATGACAATCATTCCCACATGTCTCCTCGCAGTCACAGGCAACGAAACACAATCAATCACAAAACATCTCAAATGGCTCTTTCATACGTAACCTCAAAATAGGCGGACTTTGCATGCATGCCTCTGATACTTTCCCTTCTGACAATCCTCACAAGTAGTCGCTACATCCCTACAAATTTGACTCAACCCAGGCGTAAACAACCTTTCCTCGCATGCATTCCCACAATTTATTCTTCCCCATATGCCCATACCTGTCATGCACTACCATACACACATACCCACAGCTGCATGCATTGGAAATACAGGAACATATATATCTTCATCCATTCCCCTATGCAAAAAAATACACAATATTCTTACAAACAATAAATCTTTTTAACAACTTTCTTATACGCTTCCAAATCACACGGCCATTCTTCCACCCTAATACCTTTTAAAATACATTCACGTAACCTATTTATCTCTAAACATTCACCTTGCATTTCTTCCACCTCTTCTTTGCTCAACAAATCATCTTCACTTTTTTGCAATATCAATCATGCCAACAAAAATTCGCCATGAATACACTATTATCCTCGATTACTATTACCTTACAGCCATTCTTTGAAAGCAAACCCTTACCAACATCAACTGACACATGGTGCAACCTCAAAAAATCTATTCCCATCAAAAAAACAACTAGGCATTTCATTCTCTCCCCATTACAATAAAATTATGTTCAACTTCCATACTCCCTAGTTTCACTTTCAACCTCACTTCTTCCCAAACAAGTAAACTTCCCTGACCTATTCCATGAATTCTCACACTCGTACACTGTCTTTTTCACTTCCTAATTGTACCTCTCAATTTCCCCTGATAACCGACCTCATTTACTAATGACACTTGAGCACCCGTATCAATTAAACTACAATATTCCATTCTCATTTATATTCACATACGTCATCATCCTTCCTTTTACACCATGCATACATACATTTACTCTCCTTTCAATTCTGTCACTCACTTCACTCCAATATGTTCATCATCAAGTTCACTGTCCTCTATACCCCCCATATCTTAGATTAAGGTCACTTGCACCATTATCCTTCTCACTCAACAATTTGCAAACATTCCTCCCTTACATTGAAATCCTCAAAATATATTCCCTATCATTCTCCTTACATGCCCTATATTCCATCGGTCGATTCCATCCAAAATACAAATACACAGTTACACCATACAACATACTTACCCACCATTAATATCTTTGATAATACTTCCCCTTCTAGTACACTACTCTCCTCCTCATATATACCATTTCTTTTGACACTTTCATTCATCACTCTTCTTTTAAGCTCAGTTACACTACCTGGTATTTCCGTATTTAACCCCTCTTGTACCCAACTTACTTAAACCCATTAGGATACACTTATATACCATATCTTGCCCTTCACAACTCTGCTCCACAACTAAACCTTCAGGCAACCTTTCAGAATTCTGATTACTCTCTTTATCTTCCATCCTCCCATGCATCCTCGACATCGCATCCGCTATCACATTCTTATTTCCCTGGTACATATTCTAACCTAAAATCAAATTCATTCAAATCCTCTATGGTCCTAGCAACCCTTGCATTCACACACTCTTTCCTTATCATGTACACTAGGGGCTGATGGTCAGTACGCACAATGAATTTTTACACCATACAAAAATACTTTCAATGCTTTCACACAAAATCGTATTGCAGCCAATTCCCCTGTCAATCGTCGAATACTTCCGCTCAGCTTTATTAAACCGCTTTACTAACATACGCTATTACTCTCAATTGCTCTTCTCCATCTACTCTCTGCATTTGAACCAAACAACCACCCATACTAACCCCCACTCGCATCCGTATACAACTCTAGCATACTCGCATTTTCACTGTAGTCTGGAAATGCCAAAGTGACGTCTTTCGCGGCCCTCGTTCCTTCAACCTTTCAAACGCTTCTATCATCCGATCATCCCATTTTAATTTTGTACTATTCCTTTTACCCGTCCATTCATTCAAAGGCTTCCCTATACCTGAACAATCTCTAACAAACTTGCGCCCAAACTCAACCAAACCAAGAAAACCTCGCAACTCACGCACAGTCCGGGGGACGTGGAAATTCTCGCACCCTTATTCACAAACTTGTCACTCTTCCTCTATACCAGATTCACCCACTACATGCCCAAGAAATTCCACCCTCCCTGGACAACCATGTACACTTCTCAAGCTTAATTTTTCACACCCAACTTCAATTAACCGCATCAACACTGCCTCAAGCAACCGCATATGTTCCTCAACAGTCCTCGCTCGCAATCAGAATATCATCTATAAAAAACAGTCACCTTCTGTCGATCCGAAACACCAGCCAATACAACCATTCACTCGCTCTTTGGAAGGCAGCAGGCGGCATTAGCAAAGACCAAAACTCAACCTTTTAAATTGAAAGAGTGACAATTTGTACCTTGAAAATGCGCGGTAATGGGGCCTGCTCCCCTCTGCCAGAGGGCATCTGGTAATAGCCCCCGCACCCAAATCTAATTTTAGTAAAAACTTTCATTCCATGCATCTTATAAACACAATCAGACACCACATTCATTGGAAAAACGTTCTTTAACACAGTCACCTCATTCACCTTCCTAATAATCAATACACATACGTAAACTTCCATCAGGCTTTCGTACAGGGACAATAGGGCCTATTCCAGGCACTCTCACTCCTCTTCTATTACACACCCATACGCCTCTAATTCCTGACAGCTGCTCCTCTATCTCCCTTGGCAATAGGCGGAGAAAAAATGCCTGGGACGGTGATATATGGGGGTATCTTCACTGAGAACTATTTTAAATTCTGGCAGGTCTGACCCCCCACAATCATCGTCGACCGAGACTCATAAGCTCTCCGCTTATCCCCATAACATCTTAAGCAATCGTTCCCTTTCGACCTCACTTATACTCTCATCTAACTTAATTCTTCCTCTTCAACGTATCGTAATCCCAATCGTCATCGTTCTTTACCTTACCAGACATCACCCTGTCTCGCCTTAACATATCTTCCATCCTCTACATTTAATCAGTGTATACATACATCCCATGCAATCACCCTCACGTATTCCGCGTACTCTCTTCCTCCTAACACACGGCAACAACCTTACATACACCTGGGGTTCCTGCATATTCATAACACCATCATATATATACGCACTCGTTTTTCACCAAATTTTCCTGCTTCCATACCTTCCACTACATATTCATCCTCGTCACTATTTGAAATTTCCCAGACTGCTCGGCCATGCAACTTTTACACTAATAACCCTCACCTTTCTTACCCCGATAACTTTTACACTTTCCTTTTGCTACCAACGGCACTCCCTTCCACACCTTCGTGACTCACTCTGCCGTCTTCCTTTAAATAAAATTCCCCACAAATATTACCTTTAACCTTTATTTCAATCATATTCACACTTGGATGTACAATCATACCACATTTTTTTCAGAAATTTTATACCCCAGCAGTACGTCATATTTTCTCATTCGCTCCCTCAACCCACGTAAAAATCATTATCCTCCATCATCAGCCCCCCCAATCATAACATTTTCTCCCGCAACTTTCCTTGCACAGGCATACGGCAAATTACCAATCCCTTTTACTTCACCCTTACATTCCCTTAAATTCACAAACCTCTTTTACCTTATCATATGCATTCCTAAACATTAAATTGACACCACAACCAGTATCAATCAAACCAACCCAAGCTCTACAACCATTAAAAAATCATTTTCACACTCATGCAATCATGTGCTCTTTCTCCCATCACATCTTCATGCAATAAACCCTCACGAACATGCATCACATTCACTCCCCACACACACGAGGACTCACCCAGCTGAACCCTCTGATTAATTAGTTTCCCGAACATCCTGGCTGACTTGATCCCTTATTCCTACAAACCCTAGCTACATGCCCATCTGCACCACATTCAGTACACTTACCCCCGTGGCTCCTTGCACATTCTAGCATAATGACCATCCCTTACCACAATTACCACAAATTACATTCATACGATTATTACGGCATCCACTCGCTATGTGTCCAGTCATACCACACCGATAACACTTAACCCACTTTCTCTTTCTTACAGTCGCTAATACGATGCCCCTGTCTCTCCACACCCGAAACATGCTCCTAATGCCCATCTACACTCGTTCTTTTTATGTCCCTACCTTCCCACACCTATAACACCTCTCTTCACAGATACCACTACCTAACCTAACTTGCTGCGTACTAGCACTTCTATCTCTCCAAAACTTGATTTCCCTGTCTAAACCCGTCATTTTCTCGCCATGGGGTATTCCTACATTACTCACCTCTAACACTTCTATCTACTACACTATCAGCTGCCCTCATTGGCCCTCTCATAACAGCATCTCTAAAACTACCAAATTCTGGCGCACACATTCCTCCATTCCAGTTCTTACACTCACAGATTTACTTTCTTTCATACACCTATCCAACTCGTAATCCCTCAACTATCTCTAAAATATCATCCCAAGTCAATCTCTCTCTAGTCCACCTCATTTTCTCCTTCCGTTTCAAAATTAATAAACTCGCACAGCACTCTCTGGTACTGTACCCAAAAACTTCTTCATTAGTTCCTTATTTTCATTTATTCCTTCGTCCCCATACTTCTTTCTAGCCAATGTTTCTAACCGACATACATACATCGAGATTGCTTCACCCCACCTTCATTCGTGCTTCATCAAAATCATTTTTTTCGCTTATACCTAACACTACCTTTCATACGTTTTACCTGTTCAATTATCCTATTCTTTACACTTTTCATACTCAACCTCTCCTACACTCATTATCACCCCCATACATCGTCAACAAATATCCTGACAAAAATTCTCCCAACTCTCCCTAGCCCAAACTCTCTTACTATCCCCATACTTAGCCTGACAAAACTTTTCATATTCCCTAAAGAAGTCATATACACTCCCTACTGCTATGTTCATTAAACCTTTCACACCTAGGTACCGTCTCTCATAAACACTGTCTTACAAACTTCCTCTACTTCATTCTCACTACTATCTTCACTGTCTACTCCCTTCTTGTTGCCTTCTTCATTTGAATACAATGAATCTAGTTCTACACTCAAAGTCCTATCTTTAACTATTCCCTTCTTACCCCTTTTTTCTTACTTACCACCTTCACCCAATCATGATCATCCTCACTCACACCCTGACCTTTCTTCTTTTCTTTCTTCACATTATCTTTACCTTTCTTCTCAGTCTTCCTATCACCCTTCGTTCCAATCTTACTATGTCTAGGCCCTTTACTTTCAATATCACTATCACTACCCGTCCCCATTATCACTTACCCTGTCCTCTTCCACAATCAACCCGTTAGGCCTACCAGAAGCAGAAAGCCACTCCTCCGACTGCACCTTCACCTATGACAGTTTTCATCATCCCCATGACTTGCCCCATCATAGTTTCCATTCGTTTCTCATTTTCTCGCATCCTCATCTCAACACCTTCTTCCACTCTCTCTACAGTTCCCTTTAACTCAATAAGCTCCTTCTGCATCGCCGCATTCTCCCAGTTCAACCTCTCATTCTCTACTAGCAACCTCTCTTTCTCAACTATCCACATCTGCTCCCGTTCTTTATAATGCCGCAATTCCTCCTCCAAAGCCTCGTATTTACCTTCCATTTTTCTTCAACCTTAATCCTAATTACGTCCTTCGTCAAAGAGTCCAGCTTCAATCCCACCTCTATTGTCCCTTTACTTTCAGTCCCTGTTCGGGCGCGCCAAATTTATGTAGCGGGATGTCAACAAAGAACAAACCCCCACACTCTTGATCACTCTTCTTTCAAAATATCCCACAACACAAACTTTCCCCTTACTTTACTTCAAACTGGACTCTTGGACAGAAGGAAAATGAAAACAAAAACATAACCTTAGACACTATATTCTTAATAGTAAAACGCAATCATAAACCAACAAAAAAAACACTTATCACGAATCATAAACAATATTAAATATAAACCGTAACACCATTCAAAATAAAAAACCTTAACAACTTAAAATTAACACACGCCAAAACCAATATTTGTTTATGAGTGGAAACTCTTTATCCACACACACGTGACACACCAAAAGTTCCAAAAACCAATATTTGTTTATGTGTGGACGTCGTTGTCCACACAAGGGCCAACAGTCCTTTTCGGCCAAAAGCCACAACCCCACAATTCGGTTGTAACGCCACAATATGGCAACACTTGACACTCAGTCAATACAAAAATGTTTTAATTGATTTAGTCCCTTGAGCGTAATCATCATCATCATCATCCTCATCGGTATCATCAACAGCAATCGGAAGTAAATCTCGGTCCGGGTCGTCGTCAAATAAATCAATCCACTAGAGCATTCTAAACACAAATTCCTTAAGTAAGCCAGGTCATCAATAGTCAAATTCAAATAAATCTTCTCCCCAAAGGAGGAATCGCGGCCTGCCAAAAAAATAAAAAAAAACACTTATGAACACTCCTAACTAACAACTATCGCACTATAATCAAAAGATAAACAATAAACTTTCTATCACTCATGAACGCGCCTAACAAAAAAATAAATAAAAAACAGTACTTACTCAGAATATAAAAAAAAGCTTCACAGCCGGCTTTCGAAGAGCAAAAAAAAATACACAGCCGACTCCTACTCTCGTTCGATATCCAATGCTTTCGCCCAAGACATTCATCACCACCCTATCCTAGCTAAAAAGGGTAAACAAACAACCTCAATTATACCAACAATCTTTCCAACTTCAAACAATCATTCGCTAATTACCCTTTCTCCTCAGCGCGCACCGCGGACACACAAACACACGCACACACAAACGCACATACACACATACTCTCTCGCGCACGCGCGATCTAATAAAACGAAAGCAAATGAAATTCTCTCTCTCTCTCTCTGACGAAACTAAAGCAAATAAACACTCTTTCTTTTCTTTCTTGCGGTTTGACAAACTTAAGCTAAATAAACACTCGCTCACTCACACACACACACACACACACTCTCTCTCTCTCTCTCCTCTCTCTCTCTCTCTAATGACAAAGCTAAAGCAAATAAAATGTCTATTTAACAATACTAAAACAACTCTCTCTCTCTCTCTCGTCCTCTCTCTCTCTCTCTCTTCTCTCGTCTCTCTCTCTCTCTCTCTCTCTCTGTGACAAACTAAAGCCAATACTGTAAAACAATTTCTCTCTCTCTCTCTCTCTCCTCTCTCTCTCTCTCTCTCTGACAAAACTTAAACGACACTCACACACTCTCTCTCTCTCTCTCTCTCTCGCTCTCTCCTCTCTCTCTCTCTCTCCTCCTGCTCTCCTCCATCTCTCTCTCTCTCTCTCTCTTGATTTGGCAAACAAAAAAAAATAAATTAAAAATAAAATTAATCCTCCACAATATATATATACTTACCTATATATATATATATATTATATATACATATATATACTTACCCTATATATTATATATATATATATAGTATATATATATATATATACATATATATATGTATAATATATATATATACATATATATATGTATATATATATATATATATATATAGTATATATATATATATATATATATATATATATATATATTATATACTATATATGTAATATATATATATATATATAGATATACTATATATATATATATATATATATATATATATATATACATATATATATAGTATATATAATATTATATATATATATATATATATATATATATATTATATATATATATGTATATATATATATTTAATATATATATATGTAGTATATATATTGTTACAACCTACCAGGTTGTTAATGCAGGTTCTTTTAAGATATTTTATATTTTCAAGGATTGCAGTCAGTACATGCACGTCAGTGACAAGGAAGGACGGAAACAGAAACTCAAGAAAAACTTAACAATATTTATTATAAAGTAGAACAATAACTTAAATCAACCTTGTGAGATTAAATACACTTAATTATACAGAATATTCAAGAAAAACAAATAATGGGTTCTCGGGAACTCACAGGAAAATAACTTAAAGCTACTACACTAAACCCTAAACATGAGAAAATTCTAAGAGAGAAAACATTTAATAATAACCAAGTGGATCCAAATACGGCTAGCCAAAATAATCAATAACCTAATAATAAAAAGGTAGAAGGAAGTAGGGAGATGAAAACAATGAAAACCTTAATATTCCTACCTACTATACAAATCTAAACAATGTGGAACTCTGATTACACAAAAATTAACACACAACATACATCAATGAAACTCCAATATATACAAACAATTATAAAACAAAACAAAATGGGGTAAAATAAACAACTTCACCTCAAGTGAAGTACCAGAAGATAAGTTGAATTCAGGGCCGTGCTTAATCCATTAAACTGCTAACGGAAGGGTAAAGCTGCACGCCAGGCATTGAAGGGCAATCCACTTCCCTATACAAGAGAAATGATAATTTGTCTTACCTGGCGTCAGCCGCCCTACGTATCTCCTCACGAGCCAGTTTGCTCTCACTTTCCCGTAT
>NC_090750.1:2601607-2609107 GCF_036898095.1 Palaemon carinicauda
TACACACGCACGTGCACACATATACACAGATATATACAATATATATATATATATATATATATATATATATATATATATATATATATATATATATATATATATATATATATATATATATATATATATATATATATATATATATATATATATATATATATATATATGTGTATGTGTGTGTGTGTGTGTGTGTGTTTGTGTGTGTAGGTTTTTGTGTGTGCAAATTTGCTTGTTCACACATATTTACTTATTGAAATTAGTAATATTTTTTATTGCAATTTCAATCTGATGTATTTGAATCTCTCTCTCTCTCTCTCTCTCTCTCTCTCTCTCTCTCTCTCTCTCTCTCTCTCTCTCTCTCTCTCTCTCTCTCTCTTCTATTCATTACAAATTCAATGTAACTCAAAACCAGGAAGACTTATTGACTAGAAACCTTACTAACTTATGCAGTGAACCAAAGTAATAGGCTTTTTTTTTTTTCGAGCCTTGTCCGATTAGGACGGTTTCTAACTTATCGAAGTAATTTTAAATTTGACTTTTGTGATTTTGACATGAAGTCACTTCTCGTAATGAAGTTTCACTCAAAAACTGTTTTGGTAAAATAATCTGATATTTGTTGCAAATTGGCGAACTCAAGCAATATTATATGGAATTTGCAATGTGAAGACTGTGGTGAGGTTACTCACCACTTTGAGTATGTTGTGAAGATTAGTAAGGAAACAACACCCTTATTTTTCCAACACAATTCCCAGTGGGCATATTGGGGAACCTGTCATCATCGTCATCATCATCATCAACATCTTATCTTAAGCCTATTGACACAAAAGGTATCTCATAGATTACGTCAGTCATCTCTATCTTGAACTTTAAGATCAAAGCCACCCCATTCATCAACTCCTACTACACGCTCCATGATCCTCCTCCATTTAGGCATGTGTCATCCGACTCTTCTCGTGATCTGTGGAGCCCAGTTGAGATTTTAGTGAGCTAATCTCTCTTGTGGAATGCAAATACCATGCCGAAACCATTTCCTGTCTCCATTCAATGCTATTGCATCCTTCATTGTATATTTCGTTCTCAGAATCTCTGACTTTCATCTATCTATCTTGATTTCAACCTCTTGTGATATTTATTGCATTCTGATAAACAATCATTGCAAATCCTGTGGTGTTTTGCTAATGAGGACAGCCTCATCACTATACTGTAGGTTAGCTAATACTTCTTCACCATCCCAAACTGTACTATGTATTACAAAATCCAAGAGGAGGATAAACGACGTAGGTGACAATACATTCCTTGGAATACTTAGTTTTTTCAAAATGGCTGGTTAAGATTCTTTCACCTTTAGTAGGAAGCATTTCGAATTCCAATATCAAACATAATGTAGATCTGATAGAAAAATTAAATAGCGCAACTATTAATTTTAAGTTTAAAATGATTAGTTTTGATGTTGTATCTCTGTTTACAAAAGTACCTATAAATGACTTGCTTGAATATTTAGCTGAATTTTTAGACAATTATGATTTACCCTTGTCCACTCATAATGTTTTAGAGCTGGTTAAACTTTGCATTTGTGATTCTGTTTTTACTTTTGATGACCAATTCTATACACAAAAGTTTGGTATGGCAATGGGAAATCCTCTTTCACCTGTTTTAAGTAATTTATATATGGAGTTTTTTTAAACAAGATTTTTACCTAATATTTTGCCTTGTGGTGTTCTGTGGTATAGGTATGTTGATGATATTTTTTGCATATGGCCTCTAACCGAAAATGTAAATGTATTTCTCTTTGAACTGAACAATTTGGTACCTTCCATTAATTTTACTTGTGAAGAAGAACGGGATGGTTGTCTTTCATTTTTGGATGTAAATGTTCACCGTACTCTAAATGGCTTCAAATATTCAGTGTATAGAAAACCTACTAACGTAAATTCATATATTCATTATTATTCCAATCATAGTAATCAAGTTAAGAAGGCTACTTTTTCCTCTATGTTTTTAAGAGCCTTACGTATCAGCAGCCCGGACACTCATAATTGAGATACCCTAAATATTTTATTGAATGTGCTTTACAAAAAGCACAAAGAACTTTTTATTCTGCAACTCCGAGAATGGCTTTTAATAATCATAATGTGCTCGTTTTACCATATAATGATCTTTTACGGAGGGTTCCGAGTTTTTGCAAGAATTTTAATATCAATGTTGTTTTTAAATTTTCAAATACACTGAAAAGTATACTAATAAGGAATTCTCCCAAAGTTTCTCAGGTCTGCATTTACGGGGTTCCTTGCATGAACTGCAAGTGTTTTTATCTCGGACAATCTGGGAAGGGCCTGGACACCAGAATTAAACAACATAAATATAGTGTGAGAACGGGACAAATCTCGAATGCTTTGTTTTTACATATTAATAATTTTAATCACATGATTAATTGGGAAGGGGCAAAAATTGTTTTATATTGTAAGAATATAACTCGTAGAAATATAATTGAATCTGCTTTTATCAAATATCACAGTGACTTAATGAATGTAAGCCAGGGTATGTACAAACTGGACCCATTTGTTATTAACGAGATTTGTAAGATTGTTTCTTTTTAATCACCTGTTGAACTGCTCTGTATCTGCTGTACTAGTTTTAACCGGACTTTGAATACTTGTTTTCAATTTTTTTCAGTTTTTTATTGTTCACTTTCTTAGATGTTCTCTATGTTTTTAGCATTGTACCTCGAAAATGTGTTGAAATAACACGAAAGCGCTCGGTAAGCCTTCATTTATTTTTCCTTTGGCCTTGGCTGAATATATTGTCACACGCTATTTAGTGACTTATAAGCATATATATATATATATATATATATATATATATATATATATATATATATATATATATATATATATATATATATATATATATATATATATAGTATATGTGTGCATATATATATATATATATATATATATATATATATATATATATATATATATATATATATATATATATATATATATATATATATATATATATATATATATATATATTGTGGAGAATTTTTTGATGATTATGTTCTGAGTGGGAACTTAGTCCGGGAAAAGACTCCTTATAACAGTTACATAAAGTTCAACAGGGGAGGATATGAGCACTTACTCTCGGGGCACAGACACCCTGCTAATACTTTACTGTCACAATTCACAAACCAACACTCTTTAAATACAAAAGGGGGAAATTTTACTGTCCAGAGGCCGAAGCACTCCACACGTAGGATTAACAATAATTTATGGCCTACTCTAGCTTTGTCAGGTCTATAGTCATCTCATTCTCAGGCTCTGTTCCGGCTCCGTCCCAGCTACCCCAATGAAATGCTGGACAGTTATTTTACGTTAATGTAAGGTAGACAAAATCCAAAATGGGAGCAGTGATGTAAAGTAGTTTAAAAGTTTAAAGATAAGGATCTTTACCTTCGAAGCAAATATATTAATGCAAAGTACCTCGCTGTTACCACCTATAGACTTACTCTTTAAATATTGGGTATTTTGTCCCGTAATCAACTATTCATTTCACACATTAAAATAAATGAGGGAGCAAAAATACTAAGGAGGTTTGATTAACCTAATATTGATTTATTCACAAATTTACATTAAAGAAAAGGACATCTTAACAAAGACAAAAATGGAATAATAAAAATGCAATTCAAAATGATGGAAATGATGGGTTAGACACGTGGTCTGCAACAATCAAAATCAAAATGGGGTCTGGCACGTGGCCCACGTGACCCAGAGACTATGTTAGTCTCAAAAGGCAAAAAAATTGTATGGAAAAAAATATATACACACAATCCCACCGCACACAGTCCGAATAGTGTAATTAGCCAGGTTCCCTATAAAGTTAAAATTAGTCTAAGCTAATAAAAAATGGGGGAAAACTAAATGGCCATTGTTGTAGTACCTGCACTCCTTTAAGATTATTCCTATGCCCTTGAGAGCTGTTGACCTGGTTGTTGCACTAATGGGCACGCAGCACTCTTGCCTGGCTCACCCCAAGAATCCTCGTTGGCTACAACTGTGGTATCCCAGGGTCCTCTTCTTCTCAATCTCTCCGACCGGCAGCAACAGGACTCCTTGGTGAGTCACGTTTTGGGAGAGAGAGTGCGGGGGGAGGGGGGGGGGTGAGCCAGAAGTGCAAGGGTTCAATGGCCAGGCAGGTCAGCAAGCCAGGGCAGCTTCTCGTAGAATGGCCAGGCACAGAGGTCGAGGAGATCACCTGGCTTCACCTTGCCAAACAAGTGACGGTCATGATGCGCATGGTAATCCATTGGGGTTGCCATATCGGGACTTAAGGACAGGGCAATATATTGTTGAAAGGAGTGCAGAGGAGGCAGGATTTTGTACTAAATACTCAGATAAATCTTGCTGCTCTGAGGGAGGTTATATATACAACAATCCTACCTATTCTGGCTTGCTAAAATTAATATTTAAAATGATTAATTAGCAATGGACTGGTACGATGGGCATGCATCTTAAAATTAACAAACCTTAATTGGTATTGAGAAATATAAGATGCATTAATTCAGCAGTATTGGAATTTATATAAAATGTGCAGTTTAGGAATTTAATCTCGACCCATGTAGTTTAAGGAAAGAACCAACATACGCCGGGGTTACCACTAAGGCCATCTGTTGTGCGTATCTACGCTGTGACGTCACGAGCTTGGCGTGCGCCACTGTCAACAAGTTTAGATTAGTCTTTCCTATGTTTCGTTAAAGAAAACTAGATGTAGGAGAGAATTTTAAGGGGTAGCTATAGTATTAGTGGAAGAGTGCCAAAAATACGATTAAAAGAAGAAGAGTGAAGAAAATTCTTCACACCCTGGGGATAAAGGGGAGAAAAAAGGGAGAGGGGTCAGTTCCGGCAAATGTGATTCAACTACTTGTTAGTATGAGTGAGATAAGGTTACTGGCTGAATGAAGAGTGAAGTCGTTCTTCACATCAACGTCCGTTTAAAGTTAACAAAACGCAGTTGGCGTTAATTAAAATCAATTGAATCAAAAGTTATGCTTTCACGTGAATCTGGGGAATATCGAACCACGCAGGCAATGCTTCACGGAAGCGTTAAGATAAGTAAACAATCAGTGTTAACTTTAAACGTACGATGCAATAATAACAGAACGATTAAAAGTACTCGGTTCTTCCCACCCTAGGGGTACGGATAGAGCCAACAAACGTAAGCCAATAACGGTCGAGTTCAGCAACAAGTCCGGCCAAATGACAAATTAAAAATTATGGGGGTGAATCCCAATCCCGGTCTGACACCCAACGTTTTACATGAAATGTCTTTACATATAAAATGACTGGCGTGATGAAAAGTTGGTATTCATTGCCTGACAAAAGGAGAAAAGTTAATTCCTTCTCGGCGTTACAAAGTAAAAGGTTATTTGACACTAGCCTGAATAATAAAATGAGACAAACTAGGTCCCTGGGGACATCGTATCTCTGACAACTAAGGTCTTGGATGTCATCTTCAAGGGAAACGTTTAAGATGGGAACATTAAAAACAAACCTTAATTTCAGCACGAGCTGAAGGATGTCAGGGGGATTATAGCAACATGACAAGTTGTCAAGGCAAAAATTTAATTTACGCTTTGAGGTTAAAGCAAGGGATTGACCTGGAAAATGCTGCTGTACGACTTGGCAATAATAATAAATGCTTACAGTTGCGCCATATAAAAGTGAATGAAAATAATGAATGGCGTTCAATGTACCGTTATCCTTAAGCAAGGTGAATCGTAGACAGGCTCTAAGCTCCGGTGCTAGGTCTACATGTGTGACCTTCGCTAAATCCGCCGTCAGCGCAAAAGGTTCCTTTCTGACAACTAAAGTCTCAACCTTGCGATCATGCGGCTCTTTCTGAGGGCGGGTTTCAAATCCTGACGGGGATGTATTAGCGTCAACACGGGTTAGAGCGGAAGTTACGGGCTTAAAGATAGGACGATCAGGCAACGTGGGCACTGGTCCATGGAATGGTACGGTTTTAATGAATGAATCTACTACCGGTACAGGCCTCTGCTGGCCATCACGCACATGGTTAGGTTGAGTGGTATTCGTGCTACCACTTAGGGGGTCTATGTTAAGACGATGAATGGTATTTCCTCCGGGACGGACTGTCACCGGCGGCAAAGACAAAGGGGGTTGAGGGTGATCAAACGCGGGTGGCTTAAGGTTCGGAGATGAGGACGGAGCACGTGGGACTGACACAAACTCACTAATCGTATGCCGTGTTGGCAACATAGTACTGGAATGTGACGATTGAACAGGTTGAGGAATTGAGACAAAATTATGAGCATTGTGCTTGACTGCTGATATATTAGAAATAACAATTAGGGGACTACTAATAGCGTTTACAACAGGACGTGTCACTGAAGGTTTTACCCTTGAAGAGGAACACGATTGATTATCTTTAATTATTAAATTGGGATGAGCCATGAGGCTATTAAAAGCAATCTCAATTTTACTTGAACAGGCAGCAAGCACGGGATAATTTAATTTGACAATAGGATGGTTGTAATGACGTCTCCAAAAATTCTTGTAATCGCAAAGTTCGTCTCTTACTTTACCAATAAGGTTTTTAAAATGACTTACGGCTTCTGAACCCATGCTGGGAAAATCTACAGAAGCAAGAGCATGAAGTGCTAGGTCTGCGTCCTCACACACAAAGGTAAATGTTAACTCCTGTTCCTTAAGCCTAGCGTTAATCTCCTCTGGGCTGAACGATTCCGCCTTAGGCGTTGGAGGGTTGTTTACGTTAAACATGAAGTCCGCCATCTTGGAATGACCACGTTTTGATGAACGGATTCGTAAAAGCAAACAAGGGTAACTGAATTTTCAAAAGAAATGTAAAAATGAAACTTTACACATTTAATAGCATGGTAATTGAACATTTAAATTTACTCATGATGAGAAAAAAGGGTTAAATGACAACACAAAGGTAAATAACAAAACTACTTTAAAATTCAAAGTGACCGGGTCCAACAAAGCAGACGATGCCCAGGTCACGTGACGTTAAAGACTTTGCTAAAATGAATTATTTACGCACGTGGCGATAATGACTAATTAATTTACTTTAAAGCAGAACATATTAGAAAGCACATGGGCTTATGAATGCAAAGATTCAAGTTAAAAGTTAAAATAACAGGTCGAGGCTGACACTGTTGTGACGATTTCACAATTACGGGCGCACTAAGGCGACCACTGAACTACTCAAAATGTAGATAGGCACACAAGGCAACGACTTTAAAGAGCACTCTCGTGGAGGCTAAACAAATATAAAATTTCCCTCACGCGGAGGTAAAACAAAAAATATCCTCGCTAAAGGACAAAAACAATATCTCCTCGCTAAAGGAAATTAAATGAACTACACGCAGTAATTTACTTACGGTAGCAAACAATTACACACCCTTAGTTTGGGCTGTAAACAAGATCCGCCATCTCGGAACAAACACGTGGAATGAAACGG
>NC_090750.1:2614107-2621607 GCF_036898095.1 Palaemon carinicauda
TAAAAGAAATAAGATATAATAGTGGGGCCCAAGTGTACTCCCAAGCAAGAGAACTTTTTCCTGAGACAGTGAAAGACCATGTTGCAGAGGCTATGGTGCTATCGAAGACAAAGGAACAATACTTGGTTTTTTGGAGTGTCCACCTCCTAAAAGAGCTGCTTACCATAGCTAAAGAGTCTCTTCTAACCTTACCAAGAGGAAAGTAACCTCTGATCAATTACATTGCAGTAGTAAAGTCCTTGAGAGAGGAAGAGTTGTTCTGTAATATTAGTGTTGTCAGGTGTATGAGGATAAAGGAGAATATATAAAGAATAGGGCAAAAATTATCGATGAATATTTTGGCAAAAGAAAAAGGAGCTGTAACCCGAGAAAGGATCGAATGTAGTGGTGTCTGGTCAGTCAAGGGACCAAATCACTCTCTGGCGATAATATCTCAACGGGTGGCTTGTAAGAGAGAGAGTGAGAGGAGAGAGAGAGAGAGAGAGAGAGAGAGAGAGAGAGAGAGAGAGAGAGAGAGAGAGAAAATTGAGGTGCACTGTGATTTTTTATATCTTAAAGACATTTTAGTCTATCCTAAGAGACTTCATTTGCTCCTGGCTAGAGCGAATTAGTTGAAACGTTTACAGAGTTTTTTTTTTATGTTTTTGCCTAACTTATGTTTTGTTTTTTTTTTTTTTTTAGTTGTTTACCGTGTTAACTATTCACTACATCCGCTGGAAATCTTTTCAATCTATTTGCTATTTTGTATTTAAACAAATCAGCTCATTGAGTGATATTGTATTTTTTACTTCCGCTCTGATAATGGAAGGAGAGAGAGAGAGAGAGGAGAGAGAGAGAGAGAGAGAGAGAGAGAGAGAGAGAGAGAGAGAGAGAGAGAGAGAGTAAAATTCCAAACTACTTCACATATTGATAATTTTTTTCAGCACGTTTTCAAGTAACGCAAGACATGCACCACATAATCATTATATATAATCATTATAATTAGAGAATCAGGAATATATGAAATTTACGTTCATTCATAATTTTCCCATTTTCAATCAATATCAAACCCTTTATAGCTCTAGCAAGTGGTCAAAACAACCCCCCACATTGCTCTATGCCATCTGTTGGCAGAAACATGCACTTTTTCAACACCTGAAATTCTCGAATGTATATATATTATGGGGTTACATAGGGGCACTACACACGACATGACATTTATATTTGCCTGTGTTCCAGACTATTATTTATCTTTTCACGGCTATATTACAATTGATAATAGAAAACCCTGTTTAAGCTTGTCATTGCATGTTTCAAATTGTTTATTTTTTCTTTTTTTTTAACTGTTGCTCTCAACTGATTTCATATAAGCTCGTTATTTGTTAAATAAACCCCACTTGCATTTATTGGGGATGTATGTTAGAACTTAATAGCTACTTAGTCCCAAAGCAATTAACTTTATTTTATTTTCCTATTACTGTGCCACAAGATGTCTTAGCTGGAGTTAAGAATCTCAATTTCAATTCCAGATATTTTCGACATCTTCTGCACAATTTGCAAAAAACGAAACGAAGAATCAAGTTCTATGATGTCAACGAAGGATATCCAACATAAGACTTGAACTGCATCATTCCTGCTCAGTTGCGGCGACACACACATACACTTCACCTCTACAAGCCAATGTCAAGAGTTTTTTATCTGATCAAAACACAATCATGGCTTCATATCAAAGAGTAAGTGACTTATATATATATATATATATATATATATATATATATATATATATATATATATATATATATATATATATATTTAAGTATATGTATATACATATATATAAATATATATATGCATATATATACAAATTTTATATATATATATATATATATATATATATATATATATATATATATAAATATATATATGCATAAATATACAAATATTATATATATATATATATATATATATATATATATATATATATATATATATATATATATATATATATATATATATATATATATATATATACATGCATGAATATTAACACAATATTGTACTTACATATAAATAAATTTCTACATCACACTTAGGATCAAACCCTATCCCCTTCTAATATAAGGCCAGATCGCATCCATCCATGTCAACAGAGGTCATAAAAGAAGTCGGAACCTAACTGCTAACTGCAGTTCAGGATTTACGTGGCGAGACATTAATCTCTTACCAGCGACTTTTTCCCGACTTCCTGGCCCTCCAGGGGACATAATTGATAGTAATTCATTCAAATTACCACTAATGAGTCAATATGCATTAATATCAACACAATATCGTGCTCAAATAGAAATTAGCGACGTCGCCTTTCATGCGAAGGAGCTAGGGTTCGATCCCAAGTATGAGGTAGAAATTTATTTCTATATGAGCACGATATTATGTTGATATTTATCCTTATTGACTCATTCGGGGTAATTTGAATGAATTACTATTAATTTTGTACATGATGAAACTGTCAAAAAGCATAAATTGTTTATTTTCCGAGGGCTTTCCTCCTTACGTCTTTACTAATCAGAAGGAATTATAATATAAGGTTGGCTACAAATGTCAGCTAATGACACACAACTACACCTAGATACACACACACACACACACACACACACACACACACACACACACACACACACACACACACACACATATATATATATATATATATATATATATATATATATATATATATATATATATATATATATATATATATATATATATACATCATCATCACCATCATCCTCATCATTATCACCTACGCCAATTGACGCAATGGGCCAGATGTGTCTGTCTTGAGCTTTTAATTCAATACTTCTCCATTCATCATCTCGTACCTCGTGCTTCATAGTCCTCAGCCATGTAGGCCTGGGTCTTCCAACTCTTCTAGTGCCTTGTGGAGCTCAACTAAACGTTTGGTGAAGTAATCTCTCTTTGGGAGTGCAAAGAGAGTGCCCAAACCATCTCCATCTAACCCTCATCATAATCTCTCTTATAATGAAATTCCTATTCTTGCCATAGCATACAATTTCCAATATTCTTCTGAGGATTGTTTTATTGCCATACCATGACGCATGTCCATAGACTAACATAAATCTCACTAAATTGATATATAGTTTGATTTTTATACATGATTTCAGACGATTTGATTTCCAAATTTTACTCAACCTAGCCGTTATCTGATTTGCTTTGTTCAATCTTTCACTAAACTCTAATTCTAAATACCTTGTATTGGAGATCATAGTTCCAAAATATTTAGATGATTCCAGCTCATTAATACTTTCTCCTTCCAAGAATATTTCATCCTCCATTGCATATTCTGTTCTCATCATCTCTGTCTTTCTTCTATTTATCTTCAGCCCAACCTCGTGTGATATTTCATGCATTCTTGTAAGCAAGCATTGTAAATTCTGAGGTGCTTTGTGAACAAGGAAAGCACCATGAGCATACTCTAGGTCCACTAAATTTCTATCATCAATCAAGTCCAATACATCTCCACCATCCCTTGGAGTACTCTGCTACTCACTGGAAATATATATATATATATATATATATATATATATATATATATATATATATATATATATATATATATATATATATATATATATATATATATATATATATATATATATATATATATATATATATATATGTATAAAATATATATATATATATATATATATATATATATATATATATATATATATATATATATATATATATATGTATGTATAAATATATATATATATATATATATATATATATATATATATATATATATATATATATATATATATATATATACTGATTGTTTGTGTTTGTCTGTGAATAGTCAAGCATGTTGATATGGAAATCGTAGAATAACAATGGTGCGTCACTTCTGAATTGACCTAAAGCCAAAGAGCCAAATATCAACATTTGGATTAATAATGACCATGTGGATATTTTTTTTTTTTTGTGGGGGGGGGATGTTAATGGATTATTAATGAAAACAAGAAATTATCTCCGAATACATTTTTTGCAATGCTGTATCGATAGAAGGAATATGGCCAACTGCATGTATGTCCTGTTGGGATCGTTAGGTTTATAGTATCCTGCTCTTCTAAATAGGATTGTAGCTTACCAAGTAATAATAATAATAATAATAATAATAATAATAATAATAATAATAATAAAAACAAAAGGAATTCCATTACACTTGAATCATCTTGAATGTATTAATCTTCCCTAAGTGTTTATTATGTTTTTTTTATTTATTTCATTCATTAATAATGACTTCGAACGTCTTTCATCAATAACATGTCTCCATAATCGAGTCAAAATGTTTTACGTCATCACCGAGCAAGGTTAAGATCATATATAGACATTATGAAGAGCAAAAGGCATGCTATTTAACAATAAAAAGGGCTTCAATGTCAGTCAACCGATCATAAATCCTGCTGTTGAGAGAGAGAGAGAGAGAGAGAGAGAGAGAGAGAGAGAGAGAGAGAGAGAGAGAGAGATTGGTCATTTCTTAATATGATCGTTAATCAGTATAATGAAGATATCTTCTAGTGCTGTAAATAAAACAAGTTGCCCTTTTCGTAACAAACTCCAAGCTACGAAATACAACTACCATCAATCTTGTTTCGCTTGCAGAAACATTAGATATTTTGAGACTTTTATACTTGAAAAGAAAAAAAAAAATTAAACGCCTAACGGAAAACTGCAGTTGAAAATTTGTTTTTTTCTTAAGCACCGGAATTCTTGGAATACGAGAAAAAAATTTCCATCCAAACTAAACAAAATGAAAATCTATCAGTTCCTTTTTCAGAATTCCCGAGCCATTTTCCATTTCGTGTAAAGGGCACTTTTAGGAAGTTTTTTTCTGAATGTCTGTCCTCAGAGTGATTTTACTTTTAGTTTTATAGTTAATTTAAGGACGAATGCCTATAGATATCCTCGGAGTAAGAGGAAGGTGTGAAATGCTCGAAAGTGTAATGTAATTGTAAGGGTAGCTAGCACACGTGTGATAGATAAGAGGGTTTGAATTATCATTTAGGAAGGAAATCATTACAATAGTTAGAAAAATATAATTCACAAAGGCAATCCAAAATTATGCAATCCTAGTTAGAGCTAATTAGATGTACAAATGAAAAATATGCAGTACTTTGATGATGATAATATCGCGCTTCAAATTTTGCCAATTAGGATGATAAACTAATACACAAACAACACACACACACACACATACATATATATATATATATATATATATATATATATATATATATATATATATATATATATATATATATATATATATATATATATATATATATATATATATATATATATATATATATATATATACTCACACACACACACACACACACACACACACACACATATATATATATATATATATATATATATATATATATATATATATATATATATATATATATATATGTATATATATATATACACACACATATATATATATATATATATATATATATATATATATATATATATATATATATATATATATATATATATATGTGTGTGTGTGTGTGTGTGTGAGTATATATATATATATATATATATATATATATATATATATATATATATATATATATATATATATATATATATATATATATATATGTATATATACATACATATATATATATATATATATATATATATATATATATATATATATATATATATATATATATATATATATATATATATAAGTTACCTTTCACCTAGAAGAGAGGAGGTAAGAATAACCTTCATGGTAAATCTTCTTAAAAAAATAATATTAATTGAAATTGTTAGAAATTATCAAGACTTTCCAACTTACATTAAAAGTATAATTTTTTAGGACGAAAAATATATTCCCAAGATTTTTAAAAGTCGAAACACCAGTGAAAAAGTCAACGACGAAAGTATCAGTTACCAATATGAGAGATTAATTGAACTTACAGTAACTGTCACTTGGACGTAGAAATATAAGACTGTTCTTGTGAAACATTAGTTTTACAATAAGAAGAAAATGCAGAACATTTCTATAATTTATGAAATCTACTTATGGTTATTCGTGAAAAGAAAAATCTGCCTGATGAAGATATATGTATAGAGATATATAACGAGAGTAATGTTGTTTGTCAATTGAGTTGCGTCCTTGTACGAATGAAAAGTTTTCTTTTTTCAGTTGAATTATAGCTTTATGAGACATTAATGGACAAAATCTATGAATGTAATTTTGCTTTTAATTCAAATTAGTAAGAGCTGCGTGTTTGACCAACACCTATTACACTGAATTTCTTACTTCAGAATATCATTTATGAGGATTCTTCCTCTTTTCTTTTCTTTTTTCTTTTGGTCAGAGAACTAAAGATACCTAGGAGACCTATTCGTCTTTACATCATTACTTACTCAGTTAGAAGAATATACTCTTTTCTTGTCCGCGTAGCATTCGCATGGTAGCAGATCGATCCCTGCATGGGACCTTGACTTTAAAGGTGTATAGTTGGGAGACGACTGATGTGTCTAGGCCCCACAGTAGGGGGTAGGCTTGCCCGGCTGACGTTCTGGTGAGCATCTATTGTGATGAAACTGTAACTGGAACCAGAAACCTTTAACCTTTATCAAATCATTATTAAATGTGTTTTGTACATAACAGTTGATGAAATTATATGAAAAGTATCCTGTTTATTATTATTATTGTTATTATTATTATTATTATTATTATTATTATTATTATTATTATTATTATTATTATTATTATTATTATTAGCTAAGGTACAACCCTAATTGGAAAAGCAGGATGTTTTATGGCCAAGGTCTCCAATAAGGAAAACTAGCCCGGTGAGGAAAGGAAATAAGGAACCAAATATAAATAACTTTATATTTCTTATAATAGAAAGCGTAGTTGTATTTTATTCTATATACACTGAAGCTACAAATATCATCCAGAACTTGTCCATTGTATATATGTATACGACTGTATGTATGTATGCGTTTTTGAAAGGTCAAGAATATTCTATATATGCCGAAAAAATCGTTATATCTTCGGTAATCAAATTGCATGGCTGGATCAATTTTCCTGTACGTGAGTATTCGATGCCTTTTCAGATTGAGGTTTCATAAAATACCTCTATATAATCTTATTACGTTTTTACCAAATAAACATTGTAATTAGGACTCAGATATTTATAAAATGTTACTTTAAAATCAACCTCATATGTTGAATTGTTTCTTTTCATTTAACATTTGCAGATTCTTACATCAAGAAACGTTGATATTTGATCTCTAATTTGAAAATATATTTGAATAAACCCTCCAAACCTTTGATCATGAAGATTATTTTCATTTTGTCCATAATAACCGAACAAAAACCTAATGAAACCATTTAGATAACTCACATTTCTCTAAAGACAAGTCATTCATTCCGTTCTCTCTCTCTCTCTCTCTCTCTCTCTCTCT
>NC_090750.1:2626607-2631607 GCF_036898095.1 Palaemon carinicauda
AATTCAGGTATAACTATTCTTGGATATGTCTGTCCTTACCTGATAACCAGAGTGACTGGTTTTTTGGGTTAGGGCAGAACATCAGAGTTTCTAGTCTGTGGTCTGCTTCTTCTTAGCATAGAGAAAGAGTCTCCTTTGCTAAGTTAAGGGCGGGTACAGGAAGCTTTGCTTCCCTAGTCCATGTTTGAAGGATTCTGTACAAGATGATTCCTTCCTCTAGTGGCCTAGCAGACTGTCCTGTGTTGTTTTTCTCGGGCTGGAGAATGAGTTTTCTCTGTTGCCCGGTGAAATAACTTCACCTAACTTTGTTCTGGTTGGGAGGAGGTTAGCAAGTATTGCCAATCTTCCTCCCTAATAGACAACTCTTGGTTAGGATGAACTTCCCTAACGGCTGAGTGTGTCTCCTGCTAGAACGAAGTCTATAGGACCCTTATCCCTTCCCCACCTCTCTTTCTTTTATTTTCTTTTGGCCCCAGTCCTTCTTCCGTACATAGTATAGGTTATAGTGAACCCCAGCCCTCCCTTGGTCTCCCTTCCATGTCCGTCGGTAGAGCCCGGTAGACTATAGATTCTTTGGAAGCCTGAATGTTACATTCTCCCCTTCCATAAGTTCACTCTTTCTGGATGGAAGGTCGTATGGCATGCCGCCATATAACCTTACATCCATACTTTTTCTCTGACTATTGTGTTGCACCCCTATCCCGGCTGTCGGCTGCCGGGAAGGTAGAGGTTCTCTGATTCTTGGCTACTGTTGGCGGCATGGTTTTATTACCTTTGCCGGCCGGCAGTGGAATCACAGCCCCATTTCGCTGGCCGCTATGATTAGCGGCCGGCAGCCTGGTTTTAGTGTTTTCAGCCGTCGGCTGACAATGATTACCGGCCGGCACACAGTCGCGAATCAGTGGGCTGCCGCCTATTAGTTAAAGATTATATATCTTTGATCTATAAAGGGGTAGTTGACGGCCGGCACAATAACATGTGATGTACAGTAGTTGCTATTTTCGTAGTGTAGTACACACTGCATTAGTAGAAACTGCTGTACAGAGTTTGTGATAACACTAAAGTTCTTCATCATACTTAATGTTATCTTGTACAGCCTTTTGTTGAGACCGTACTTTATATAGAAAGTGAGTTCTTTCCGTAGTCTTTCAATCCGTATATTGAAACTACACATTAAATTTCCGTTTAGGAAATTACATAAGGTATTCTAGTATAGAATTAACCTTAGTTTTAATATTTTGGGAGGTTACAGCAATTGACTGAACAGGAAATACAAGTATGTGTCTTTCCTTCTTTCTTTTATAGCTTTTCTATATAAGCTAAATGTTTCAATATAAGTGAAAAGCCTTCACATGATACTCATGGATTTTTCTTCTCTTTACAGAAGGACCATCCGAAGTGAGGGAGTGTGTTCTGTAATGTCCACAGTAAAAACTTCTGTGGACATCATTATTGCAGGAGGCACGCAGCATGCGCAGCCTCCAGAGGTGTTATCCGCTATTGGGACGCTCGGGTTTGTACAGTTTGTTCTAACCTGATTACTGAGGCTTTTGATGACCCTAAGTCAACGGAGTCAAGGGATGCTGCCAGGGAAACGTTACGATCCTAGGTGAGGCTTTTCCGAAAAACACCTCAGGTCCTTACTTTCCAAATGAGAAAATGAGGGCCTACCTTCTCCCTAAAGCATCGGGTGATGCAATCATCCCCCAGCCTCAGGTGGAGATATTAATTGCCCTGAATCCGGTAGATTCTGAAGTCTCAGCCGCCCTTCAAGACATTCAAGTGGACGATAGGATGTCGGAGTTTTCGGATTCTACTGAGAAGGACCTTCTAGGAGAAGGTCAGGAGGAGGAGCTGTTTCAGACTCCTCAAATAGACCCAGAACCAGTTCCTTCTACATCGTCTGCTATCCCAGATGAACTGGTAAGGACTTCCTTCCATTGTTGAGATGATAAAATAAATTCAAAGGAAGAATGATGAGAAGGAAGCTGCAATGAAACTGGAGTTACATAGACTTGCAGCATCACGTGGGCCCAAGAAGCGGCTCAGCGTGAAAGATCTTCCCTTGAGCTCGAATACCAATCATTGGAGGTCTGCCGAACACATGCCAATGACAACCGGGGAGATCGTGATCTCAGAAAAGTTGGGAGCAATTCCCCTGGAAGAAGTGGAATTTTGGCACGACAAAGATTTTTATCGGTACTGCTATGCCCGTCTTAGGATGGAGCCAGCCTTAGAGGAGACTGAGCCGGAGGTCATAGTTTTTGACTATAGTAAAGCTCAGACGTTACTAACGAGCTCGATGAAAGAGAGGGGCTTCACTAAATCAAAGGTGCCCGCCTTGAGTAAGAAGCTTCCCTCCTTTGTGGCCTCTCCTACCAGAGCCTTTACCTTCTTGGAAAAGGGATAAAAGGCTGCCTTGAATGCGGTGGAGGCAGGGAAACCATGCCCCTCCTTGGAGGAGTGCAAGCCGTTATCTCTGACCTTGCCCTTACACCAAGAAGACTGGAAGGACGTACACCTTACCTTCTCAGTCGGTAAACTGGAAGCTGATATTGCTGAACACCAGTTTGGTGAGGCGCTTCCAAAACTGTCGTAAGCTCTCTTGCTTAGAGAGCAAGAGACAAAGGAAAGACTTGCGGCATCGATGTGATTGCAAACAACACTAGAAACGATGGCAAGTGACCCCTAGAACCAGGACATGTTCATGGTTGTGGCCAAAACCTATTTGGCCACAGTTATGAAGGATTTCTATAGCTTTATTAAAGCTAGGAGAGCCTGTAGAGAGTTCGTGTTCGCCTCGGTTGCGGTGAGGCACGAACCGAGGAAACTGATCTCCTCTCGTATTTGGGGTAAAGACCTCTTTCCCTATGAAGAGGTTAAAGAGGTAGTAGACAAAAGGCCTAAGCCATCCTCTCGGTCGGCTAAACCCTACCGACAGCAACATCAACAACAACTTCCTGTGACCCCGTATCTCAGACAGTTTCACAACCTCCAACCAAGTACCTGCTGGTACCTCAACAAACGGCGTCACTGTCGCCAGTTCTTAACCCAGCCTCCGAAAGGCAGACTTCTTCCTTCCGTTTGAGAGCCAGAGGAACAGCCAGAGGCTCTTCTAGACGCCCTTCAAGAAGAAGGGGATCCAGGGGAGGATGCGGTCAAGGAGGCAAGGCCTCAGGTCCACAACAGCAGAAGTAGATACTTCCAGTAGGAGGGAGATTACAGCTTTTTAGGGATCGCTGGACCTTCGATCAATGGACCCACAGCCTAAATAAGAATGGACTAGGTTAGAGCTGGAGCAGTCCTCCACCTCAATTTCCTCAATTTTTCCAACACTCAACCCCCACTCTGGAAGAATATGTCCGAGAGCTCTTAGTCAAAAGAGTAATCCGGAAGTTTAAGTCAATCAAATTCCAAGGAAGGCAGTTTTGTGTTCCAAAGGAGGACTCAGAAAAACTCAGAGTCATTCTGGGCATATGCTGTGTCTATAGACTTGACTGACGCTTATTGGCACGTTCCAATTATTCGTCACCTCTCCCACTACCTAGGCTTCAAATTACTTTGATAACTTTACACCTTCAGAACCATGCTTTTTTGGCTAAACATATCCCCAAGGATTTTCACGAAGCTCGCGAACGCAGCCGTCCATCAGTTACGCCTAAAAGGGGTCCAAGTAATAGCCTACTCGGATGACTGGCTGGTGTGAGCAGCATCCAGGACAGTATGCATGCAAGCTTCTAAGATAGTGATCCAGTTCCTGGAACATCTGGGATTCAAGATCAACATAAAAAAGTCTCGTCTTTCTCCAGCTCAAAAATTTCAGGGGTTGGGAATCCACTGGAATTTGGAGTCACATCGGCTTTCCATTCCTAGTAAGAAGAGGAAAGAAATAGCAGGATCTGTCAAGAGACTATTGAAATCCAAACGGATATCAAGACGCGAACAGGAGAGAGTGCTGGGCTCTCTACAGTTTGCTTCGATAACAGATCCAGTGCTAAGAGCACAGCTTAAGGATGCAACAGGAGTCTGGAGAAAATATGCAGCAAACGCACGAAGAAATAGCACCTGTCAGAAGTTCACATTAAAGAGTTCCGCAATGTGACAGCGGACGCTCTATCTAGGTTTGCTCCTATAGAGTCAGAATGGTCACTTGACGCAGGATCGTTCTCCTTCATCTCGAGTCAAGTCCCAGAGCTGCAGATAGACCTCTTTGCGACGAAAGACAACAAAAAAATAGTTCATTACATGTCCCCTTACGAGGATCCGTTATCGGAGGCAGTGGACGCTATGTCCCTGGGCTGGATCAGATGGTCCTGTATCTATCTGTTCTCTCCGCACACCTCCTTTTGAAGGTCCTCGATATGCTAAGATTCTTCAAAGGGAAAGCTGCAATAGTGGCCCATATTTGGCCAAATAGTGTGTGGTTCCCTCTGGCATTGGAACTAAAATCAAAATTCGTTCCGCTACCGGATCCATCCCTGTCTCAGTGAGTACAGAAGTCGACTGTCTTCGCTCCATCAGAGAAAACACGGAACCTACATCTCATGCTTTTCTCTCCTTAACGATGAGAAAAAGATTTGGTGTTTAAAAGTCGGTTTAGACTTTTGGAGGAAACCTGAAGACATTATGAGGCTTCAGGGAAGAAATAGCTATCCTTTGTCAAGGCAAAGAAAATGAAAGAAATCCCGAAAGATTCCAATTTATCATTCTTCATTCTCCTTCATGAGCTGTCCTAGCAGCCTACACAATTCTATTTTTCAAGCCTGCCTTGACAAGTCAGATACCATATGCCTTACAGGTCGACCTTTCTAACGACGTTCTTAATGAACTAGCCCTTCAGTACTTCCAAAGACTATTTGC
Organism: Palaemon carinicauda; assembly: GCF_036898095.1. Taxonomy (NCBI): domain Eukaryota; kingdom Metazoa; phylum Arthropoda; class Malacostraca; order Decapoda; family Palaemonidae; genus Palaemon; species Palaemon carinicauda. The sequence goes on from NC_090750.1 coordinate 2,631,468, forward strand.
TTGGTCATTAGATATGATTCCTCATTGTGTATAAATAATGAACAATGAGGAATGGGCCTAGAAGGTTTTGAATTTAAGTAATATTTCTGTTTGTACTTGCCTTGGGGGACAGAGTTAGTGAATAGTGGCTCTCTCTACAG
>NC_090750.1:2636607-2655509 GCF_036898095.1 Palaemon carinicauda
TATTATTATTATTATTAGGTAAGGTACACTCTAGTTGGAAACGCAGGATGCTATAATATCAATGGCCTAGGGAGGAAAGAAAACAAGTAAATACATAAACTACATAAGAAGTAATAAACAAATAAAATAAAATATTTGCAGAAAAGTATAAAGATTAAAATACATCTTTCATACTTAGGCTATAAAAAGATAAGTATGTCATTCTGTTCAACATAAAAACAAATATCATCCCCTTTGACATTTTAGGCTTTCTGTCATGAAATCATTCTTTCACTTCCAGGATTTAAAAGCATTAGTTGATGGATGACATATCATGCAAAGGCTCCATTCGGTGTCTAAAAGAGTCTTTACTTCACAAGAAATACTCAACGTTTGTCAATGTTTGGTGTTGGGGAGACTTCAAAAGGGAAAAAATGGTCCTCCTTATGCGAGAGTGTAACAGCTTTGCTCATTTTTGTCCTCCTTATGGCTGCTCTTAAAACAAGTTTAGAGGTACAATTTAGTCTTTTTTGGTTAATAACATCTGAATTAAGAGGGATAATACAACCCTGTCTTCCATAATCACTCCATTTCTGGATAAAGAAAGATACCACTGTCTTTTACTGTATTAAAATAACTGAATTTTGGGAAACTATTTAATAGAAAATAGCTTGTATAAGAAACTGATATTTTCTTTTTTTACTAAAACGAAAAATCTATTGAACACAAAAAATAAGTGTTTATAGTAATGGGCCTAAAACACGTATCGATAACAAATATTAAATGTAAGGATATTATTCTAATTTTTGCGTTCGTTCCTTTGGTCGGAGAGATGTTGTCCTCCGTATATAGATGACGCTAAGTTATACACACGCAAACACACAAACATATATATATATATATATATATATATATATATATATATATATATATATATATATATATATATATATATATATATATATATATGTATATATATATATATATATATATATATATATATATATATATATATATATATATATATATATAAATATATAAATATATATATATATATATATATATATATATATATATATATATATATATAAATACGTATATATAAATATATATATATATATATACACATATATATGTATATTAATATGTATATATATATATATATATATATATATATAATATATATATATATATATACACATATATATGTATATTAATATGTATATATATATATATATATATATATATATATATATATATATATATATATATATATATATATATATATATATATATATATACATATATATATATATATATATATATATATATATATATATATATATATATATATATATATATATATATATATATATATATGTCTATATACGTATATATATATATATATATATATATATATATATATATATATATATATATATATATATATATATATATATATATATGTATATATATATATATATATATATATATATATATATATATATATATATATATATATAAATATATATATACGTATATATATATATATATATATATATATATATATATATATATATATATATATATATATATATATATATATACGTATATATATATATATATATATATATATATATATATATATATATATATATATATATATATATACGTATATATATATATATATATATATATATATATATATATATATATGTCTATGTACATATATATATATATATATATATATATATATATATATATATATATATATATATATATATATATATATATATATATATATATATATATATATATATATATATATATATATATATATATATATATACACTTGTATACACATGAATATATATATATATATATATATATATATATATATATATATATATATATATATATATATATATATATATATATATATATATATATATATATATATATATATATATATATATATATATATATATATATATATATATATATATAACGGATTTTGAGCGAAGCGAAAAATCTATATTTGGGTGAGATGGCCATGTCGTCCTGATGGAAGTTCCTATAGGGTAGCTTCCTAGGGTATATTACAACTATGGCGATATTCCCAGAGAATTTACCTTAAGGTACCAGAATTCTAACTCCTTGAGCGAATATCCCTCCTGTAAGGGATATCGCGACATATCAGAGGACGTATTCTTGACACGCCACATGGCAATCTGCATCCCGAACAGAGATTTCGTCTCGCAGGGGGCAATTGGCAAGAAACGAATTCGGGAAAGAAAAAGGGGGAGCCGCTCCCAAGGCTCACTATCTACCGTTTTGTAAGCGTGCCTGGCTCCAATCCTGGCACCATCTGTATTCCTTGTAGCGTACACGAGGTGCTACAGATACTGTATGCAGGGAGGGGTCCTACAGCCCTTTTTTAGAAAGGCAAGGGCGGGTCCATTAGGACGACATGGCCATCTCACCCAAAAATAGATTTTTCGCTTCGCTCAAAATCCGTTTTTTGGGCTCAAACCATGTTGTCCTGATGGAAGTATACCAGAGCATTTCTGTATCTGTGGATTCTCAGAACGTGCCGTACTCCCCGGAGGTAATTTTTCCCGGTCGACTAGACCTAGAGACCTAAGATGTAACCGTTATACATCTTTTCAACTAACTATAAACCATGTTAGAGCTTCCTGCCCCCTACAGGGAAGAGTCCTACTAGACTCTGGAAAAGTCTCGAAGAGTACATATACCTATGTATGAATACCAGGCAAGCTAATATAGTGGTCTCGCCCTATATTAAGTAAAGCATAGTTTGCAAAGAACCCCTGCGTCAATATGAAATATCGACCAGTTCTCCGCACAATACTTGTATTGGACAAAGGTTTATATCCGCATAGGAGGAAACTAGTAAAACCGCCATCGTCCTCTTATGGGACGGGGTCCTCCCGTTAAGGGAAAGCATAAAACAATGCAACATAGCTTGCATAAAGGAACAATTCTATTAGAATTATCCCAGATAAGGTACATAGAATGAATGCTCAATTATACCAATAAATTGACACAGGTGAAGGAGACGCAAGGTCCTCAAGAAGAAGTTCATTGACAGACAATAAACAGACAGTTTAACCACAATTATATATATATATATATATATATATATATATATATATATATATATATATATATATATATATATATATATATATATATATATATATATATATATATATATATATATATATATATATATATATATATATATATATATATATATATATATATATATATATATATATATATATATATATATATATAAGAAGAGGATAACCTAAAACTTTAAGCATAAGTATGATAGTGAACAGAACTTGTTTATCTGAAAGAAAAAACATTAAATGCCACCTTTAAGATACCGAGGTATCAAAGTCATAAAAGTCTGTATTACAAATCAATGACATTAGTGTTAGAAACGCTCGGCACACATGTCTGCACTTATGCTAGGTTCACCTTTGGAAATGGAACAGTCTACATGGGCACTCAGTGCCCTCACTTAGTTTGTAGTACGGTATGTAACTACACACTCACCCTGGAATTAATCGTCCCAATTAAAACCACTGTTCCTTGCAGAGTTAAACAGTAGGGTTAACGACGCGACCAACTGCTACCACAGATCTCTTTAGTTCCTCTACTTGCTTCGCATAGTGGCGAAAGAACACTCTGGAAGACTTCCAGCCAGTGTATGAACGGAGATGTTCAAAATCCATACAATTAAAGAAATTTAAGGATGAGGCAACTTTCCTCGGATCGTGACCTGCGGGTGTACTGTCAGGATCCGCTCTGCGAATAAAATATGTGATTTTCGCTCTGAGTTGATTCAGAGATAAATTTGAGCCTGATGTTTCTCCCCTGAATAGTTGACCACCCTTGAAGTCTGAAGTTCTATGAAGATAGACCTTTAGGCATTCTACTGGACATAGAGATGCATCTTCTTTCAGAGGGCAGATTCTCCAGGGACCCCACCTGTTGGTGGGTAACTCATTCTTGGCGAGAAACGTAGGATCCGGAAACAGGTTCAGTTCTCCCCCATCCAGGAACTGAACATGACCTGCATCTCTCGAGAGGGCTACAATCTCACTAACCCTGGCCCCGGACGCGAGTGCAAATAGGAAAATAACTTTTTGTGTCAAATCCTTTAACGCACACTCTTCATTGCTCAACAGAGAAGCGAAATGAAGAACTTTGTCTAAAGACCATGAAATGTGCTTTGGAGGTGCTGAAGGTCTGAGCCTAGCGCACGCTTTCGGAACTTTATTAAAGAACTCGTTACCTAGGTCGACCTGGAAGGCATATAGAATGGGTCTTGTCAAAGCAGACTTACACGCTGAAATCGTGTTAGCTGCCAATCCTTTACCATGGAGGTGGATGAAGAAAGATAAGCAGAAGTCTGTCGAGATCTCCTGCAGATTCTTCGCCTTGACAAAGGCTACCCATTTTCTCCAAGATGACTCATATTGCCTTCTAGTAGATTTGCACCTATATTCCTCTAGGAAGTCTATGCTGGCTTTCGAAATCCCGAAACGCTTTCTCACCGCTAGGGAGAGAAAATCATGAGCTGCAGGGTCCGGGTTTTCTGTAATGAAGCGCAGACAGTCAACTTCTGGACTCGCTGGGTCAGAACTGGATCTGGCAGCGGTACAAACTTCAGCTGTAGTTCCAATGCCAGGGGGAACCACACGCTGTTCGGCCACTTGTGGGCTACTATTGCCGCTACCCCCTTGAAGGATCTCAGTTTGTTGAGGACCCTCAACAGAAGGTTGTGAGGAGGGAACAGATAAATCCTGGACCCTCTGTTCCAGTTGAGGGACATCACGTCCACTGCTTCCGCTAAGGGGTCCTCGTACGGGGACACGTACAGGGGCAAGTTCTTGTTGTCTTTCGTTGCAAAGAGGTCTATCTGCAGTTCTGGGACTTGATTCAGAATGAAGGAGAATGATCCTGCGTCTAAGGACCATTCCAACTCTATCGGTGTGAACCTGGATAGAGCGTCCGCTGTCACATTGCGGACTCCTTGAAGGTGAACTGCCGACAGGTACCACTTCTTCTTTTCCGCCAATCGGAAGATGGCCAACATCACCAGGTTGAGAGGTGGTGACCTCGATCCTTGTTGATTCAAGCATCTCACAACTACCTCGCTGTCCATCACCAACCTTATGTGGATCGAGTGACGCGGGGAAACTTTCTTTAAGGTAAAGAGCACTGCCATAGCTTCTAGAAAGTTTATGTGAAAGGTCTTGAATAGCTTGGACCAAGTCCCCTGGACTTTTTTCCGATGAGAGGGACCTCCCCATCCCTCCTTCGAGGCTTCTGAGTGAAACATCACCGACGGGGGAGGTGGCTGAAGAAGAACCGACTTCTTTAGATGTCTGGCTTGGGACCAAGGCCTGAGAAGAGTACGTAGCCGAAGCGGAACTGGTCTTCTCAGATCTCTTCGCACGTTTGATGCAAAACTCCTCCAAACTCCGGTTGCATCCTTTAGCTATGCTCTTAGCACTGGGTCTGTCACCGAAGCAAACTGGAGAGAGCTCAGTACCCTCTCCTGTTCGCGTCTTGATATCCTTTCGGAATCTAGAAGTCTCTTGACAGAACCCGCTATCTCCTTCCTTTTCTTCGCCGGGATGGAGAAACGGTGTGACAAAAGGTCCCAGTGGATTCCCAGCCACTGGAACTTTTGAGATGGAGAAAGTCGAGACTTTTTTCTGCTGATCTTGAAACCTAGGTACTCTAAGAACTGGATCACTTGACTGGAAGCTTGCAAGCATTCTGTCTCGGATGCTGCCCACACCAACCAGTCGTCCAGGTAGGCTACTACCTGAATTCCCTTTAGGCGTAATTGTTTGAGAGCTACGCTCGCAAGCTTCGTAAAAATCCTTGGGGCTATGATTAGCCCGAATGGCATGGCTCTGAAGGCGTATAGTCTTCGTTGTAGCCTGAACCCTAGGTAGGGGGAGAGTCGATGGTTGATTGGAATGTGCCAATAGGAGTCTGACAAGTCTATAGAGACGGAATATGCCCTCTTGGGCAGTAAGGTCCTTATGTGTTGCAGTGTTAGCATCTTGAATTTGCAATACACTATGAACTTGTTGAGTGGCGACAAGTCCAGACTGACTCTGAGCTTTTCCGAGTCTTTCTTGGGAACACAAAACAGCCTCCCTTGGAATTTGATGGACTTCACCTTTCGGATCACATTTTTCTCCAACAGTTCTTGAACGTACTCCTCCAGAACTGGGGTGGAGTGTTGGAAAACCCGAAGGCCCGGGTGTGGAGTGCTGTACCAGCTCCAGCCCAGTCCATTCTTGAGTAGGCTGTGGGCCCAGGGATCGAAGGTCCACCGATCCCGAAATTTCAGAAGTCTCCCTCCTACCGGTATCATCCCACTTGTCCGGCCGTCCCGAGGTCTCGCCTCCCTGACCACGACCACCCCTGAATCCCCTTCCCCTCGAGGGGCGCCCAGACGAGCCTCTGGCTGCCCCTCTAGGCTTTGCTCGAAAGGAAGTAGACTGCCCTTCGAACAATGGGATTAATGCCGTGGACTGTGTCGACACGGCCTGGGGTACCCACTGAAAAGTGGTCGGGGTTTGTGCCACGATCTGGGGCACTGGAGGCAATGGCAATTGCAGTTGCTGTCTAAAAGGCTTGGCTGGCCGAGAGGGTATCCTAGTCCTCATAGTCTTCCACTTTGGTTGAGGACCCTCATCCGGGGAAGACTCTCTTTTGATAGCCAGGCCCCACTTCTGGAGAAGGTTTCTATTCTCCAAGGCGGCCTTATCAACTACTTCTTTGACCAAATCGGTAGGGAAAAGGTCTTTGCCCCAAATGTTGGAGGAAATTAGTTTCCTTGGCTCGTGCCTCACCTTAGCCAAGGTAAACACGAACTCCCTACAAGCTCTCCTTGCCTTGACGAAGCCATAAAGGTCCTTCGTCACTGTGGCCAGATGAGACTTGGCCACTACCATGAACATTTCATGGACCTTGGGGTCACTTGCCATCGTCTCAAGAGTAGTCTGAAGAGACATTGAGGCAGCCAGTCTTTCTTTTGTCTCGAACTCTCTCTGCAAGAGAAAGTCAGACAGCTTAGGGAGGTCATCGCCGAACTGACGTCCGGCGATATCAGCCTCCAACTTCCCAACTGAGAACGTAAGATGGACGTCCTTCCAGTCTTTGTGGTCCATAGGTAGGGCCAGCGACAAGGGTTTACACTCCTCCAGGGAGGGTCAAGGCTTGTCGGCCTCGACTGCTTTTAGTACAGCCGCAAACCCTTTCTGTAAAAAGGGGAAGGCTCTAGCAGGAGAGGTCACAAAGGAAGGGAGCTTCTTGCTCAATGCAGCTACGTTTGAATTAGAGAAGCCCCTCTCTTTCAACGAGGATGAAAGCAGAGCTTGAGCCTTAGTATGGTCCATCACTATGACCTCCTTCGGCTCTGTCTCCTCCTTTGAAGCTGGTTCCTTCCTCAGCCAGACACATGGTTTAGCATCTGAGCACAAGGGAAGGTCTTTCACATTGAACCTTTTCTGGGGCCCATGTGATTCTGCAAGGCTCTGCATCCGCAGTTCCATTGCAGCCGCCTTCTCCTGATTCTCCTTCTGCATCTGTTGGATCATTCCAACAATGGAGGAGAGGGCCTTTCCCAGCTCTACTGGGAGACCGGCCGATGTTGAGGAAATAGGCTCCGGGATCTGAACCGGAGTAGCCGACACCTCGTCGACCTCTTCCTCTACAACGTCTGGGGCTTGAACTTCACCCTGGGCTTCTGCCAGGGAGTCTTCCTCCAGACGCTCGTCCACATCCACATCTAACTGGATGTCTTGCATAGCGACCGAGACTTCAGCATCCACCTGGATCTGAACTTTGGGGATCTCCTCTTGAGGCTGGGGAATCATCACATCAGCTGATGCCTTAGGGTAAAGATTCGCCCTCATCTTCTCACTTGGAAGATAAGGTCCAGAGGTGTTCTTCTTGAAGCCCCTTACCCAGGTACGAAGCTTCTCCCTTGCTATATCCCTTGGTTCCGCCATCCTAGGGGAATCAAAGGCCTCCGTAATTAGATTATTGCACACAGTACATACCTGAGGGTCCCAATACTGGAGATCACCCTTGGAGACAGCGCATGCTGCATGTCTCCTACCAAACTCATGTCCGCAGAGGCTCTTGCTGCGGACGTTGCAGAAGACACTTCCGCACTTCGGAGGGTCCTTCTGTAAAGAGAAGAAATTTCCATGAGTATCAAGTGAACTATGTATCACTGGATATGCATAGTATAGCATAGCAATTCAGAAAGGGAAGACACACACTTGTGTTTTCTTCACAACCAATTGCTGCAGCCTTCCAGATAATAAAATCAAATGGTTAACCTCTTCTAGACTAACCAATGCAAAGTTTCCAGAGGAAACAGGTGGAGCTCACACCTAAGCAATGATTTTAAAATCCTGGATAATAGACAGGAAAGAACTCCCTTTCCTATCTGTAGGGCAACAGCAAAGGACTTGTGCAAGAAAACACAAAAGTGTTAGAACACGCAGTGCTGTACCAAAACCCATACTATAGTTTTCTTCTTACAGTATATGTTATACTGAAGAATACTGGTACAGTATAGGAGGTTACGTGCCGGCCGGCACACACCATAACTAGCTTTAAAGTATACTACTTAACAGCTATAAGGCAGCAGAACGCTGGTTCAAATGCATGTGCCGGCTGGCAGCAACTGCCGGCCGGCAAAAGCCAATGTCGGCCGGCAATGACTGCCGGCCGGCAACTACACAAGGTAGTACCCAGCTGCCGGCCACACTCATGGTGACCGGCAGACAAGGGCTGACATTAGCCGGCCGGCAAAGGTACAGGACCGATGCCGGCCGGCAGCAAAAGAACCAGAGGACTACAACCGCCCGCGGGTACAGCACTAGAAGAAAAACAGGATGGATGCCGGGATAAGAGTGTACACTACCTCCAAGCCCGGCAATCCGAAAGAGTGCATATAAGGAAGGGGAGAATCTAATTCAGGCTTCCTGACCAATGCCGCCTGGCTCTACAAGCAGGCACGGATGAGGGACCAAGGGAGGTCCGGGCAGCACTCAAAATAGAAGACCCTTGCCGGCCGGCAAGGGGCTGAGTCAATTCCACATCCTAACCTATTCTAGGTCCAGATGTAGAATGACGTACAGTACTTTAATGGCTAGGCCATTACGGAGATAGAGGGGGAAGGGACAAAAGAGGGTCCTACCTACCTTGCTTTAGTGATGGATCCCCCGCAGCCAAGAAACTTATCTCAGCCTAAGGGAGATCCAAGGGGGGAGGCCAGCAATACTTGCCAGCTCCCAGAGCACCAAAGCAAGGAAGGTGTTGCTACTCCCAGGGAAAGAAACTTATCCTCCCCCGAGAACAGCAACAAGGACTGGTCTGGTAGATCACAAAAGAAGGAATCATATCCACAGAAACCTTCGGTAGTGACCTAAGGAGGCTAAGCCACCTTTGTCTGTATCAGGCCAGCGAGGGAGACTCTACCCCAAGCCAGACAAACACAGACTCAGACTAAAAAACTCTGTTGTTCTGTCCCTCTTTGAACCAGACTTACTGGAACAGGAAGGTACAGTAACACCCCAGTATAGTTTTATCGAAAATTAATTCGGAAAAAAACCCTTAGGGATAAGCGCAAGGCTTAAACAGAGGGAAAGGGATTGCATACCTTCTCCGAAGAAAAGAAAGCAACCGGGGAGTATGAGAAAGTATACTAAGGCTCCATAAGCAACTTAGCCTAGGCACCAAGAGAATCGATTACCTAAATCACCGAAACTCACTCGTATACTATCTTGGAAATATTCCACACAATCTTAAATGTATAAAACATAGCCTAAAGCTTCAATAAAATTTTAATACACTCGGAAAAACCAAAATCATGCATGAAGTACTAGGACCAAACGACTAGGCTACATGGCCTAGCTTAGGCCAGAATGGCGAATACCTCGCCAAAATAATACTAAGCACGAAAGGAAATCCTATGTAATGCTAAATAGCTAAAATTTATTAAAGCAAAACAACCGGGAATGTCGCTCTGACTAACTAAACTTATACCTAGCGAGCGACAGCGTCCATGACGCCTCCGGTAGGCTACGGCTCTTGTAACAAAGATTAAACCTATTGATCACTCAAAAATTTACCAAGAGCCTACATTTATACATAAAAGACATGGTACTCAACTTATCAGAGGCCGATGAAGACAGAGAAGCCATGAAAAGCAGAATAAATCCAAGATTTGCGAGAAACACAGGAAAAAAACACCGAGTTGTTAAGCTACGCAAAAAGGAATACAGATGGCGCCAGGATTGGCGCCAGGCACGCTTACGAAACGGGAGATAGGGAGCCTTGGGAGCGGCTCCCCCTTTTTCTTTCCCGAATTCGTTTCTTGCCAATTGCCCCCTACGAGACGAAATCTCTGTTCGGGATGCAGATTGCCATGTGGCGTGTCAAGAATACGTCCTCTGATATGTCGCGATATCCCTTTCAGGAGGGATATTCGCTCCAGGAGTTAGAATTCTGGTACCTTAAGGTAAATTCTCTGGGAATATCGCCGTAGTTGTAATATACCCTAGGAAGCTACCCTATAGGAACTTTCATCAGGACGACATGGCTTGAGCCCAATATATATATATATATATATATATATATATATATATATATATATATATATATATATATATATATATATATATATATATATATATATATATATACATATATATATATATATATATATATATATATATATATATATATATATATATATATATATATATACATACATGTCCCAAGGCACTTCCTCCAATTTTGGGGGTCAGCCGACTTCAAACAATTAAAACAAGAAAGGGGACGTCTCCTCTCTATGTTCCTGCCAGCCTGACATATGAATATGTATCTGTATATATATACACACACACACACACATATATATATATATATATATATATATATATATATATATATATATATATATATATTTGTTTGTATATATATATATATATATATATATATATATATATATATATATATATATATATATATATATATATATATATATATATATATATATATATATATATATATATATATATATATATATATATATATATATATGCATATTTACATATACACACACACACACACACATATATATATATATATATATATATATATATATATATATATATATATATATATATATATATATATATATATATATATATATATATGCAAATGAGCCACAGGGAAAATAAAATAGAACATATGAGTTTTAGTCCTGACGAGTTTCATGACAAACTTTCTTGCACACAGTTTCTGCCTTTGCTGTTTTAGGTAAGGCAACAGCCTTTTAAAAGATTAAAACGTTCAATGGTCTTCTGAAACTTGGTGATTTATGTGTCGCAAAGGCAGAGATATGTAACTGGCGTTTACAATTTACATCCATGCTGTATAACCTGTAAAACCCATATGGAAAATTGCAAGGAAGTAGTATGTTAAACTAAAGTTTTGTCATCTTCCCCCAACCAAAGATAGATTTGAAACACACTGCCAACATGGTCACTATCAAGAGGCACTATGGAAGACCTGCAGGTTTTGCATACCCTTTTGGAATGTATTAGGGAAGTAAAGGGGTCAACACAAAATCCACAGTATAGTCTGCAAGGACAGATGCCTCCGGCACCAGGAGAAATAATGAGCCTCATTGAGTGTGCAAGCAAAACGCAATGCTGCCCCTCACTCTGCACCTGAACCAGGCAATTACTCCCCTGCACAATGTTTGTAAGTGGAGCCCATCTTCCCACTGCATGATTTGGTATTTAAAGATAGATGATATTTCCCTAAAATCTGTTGTTGAATAACGTTTGAAATTGTCGCGTATTAAGAAACGACATGTCTGTTTCGGTATTTGTGAGTTATCATGTCAAATTATTACCATTTGTTGTCTTTTTCTAATGTTTTAGAGAGAGAGAGAGAGAGAGAGAGAGAGAGAGAGAGAGAGAGAGAGAGAGAGAGAGAGAGAGAGAGAGAGAGAGAGAATAATATTCATCATGGTGAATATACGGTAGTTCCATTCCGTATATGTATGATTAACGAGATTATTTCATTTTTTTTTTTTAATTGTTATCCTCTTTCATATTTTTTTTTTATTTACTACTTTCATTATTACTATTTGTACAATTGCTATTATTTTTTATCATTAATATTTTCATAACTACTATTCAAGTGTTTTTAGTAAGTTACTCAATAACTGATCATGTAAAATACCACCATTAAACCCCTTATTTCCGTATATTTGTGGAGACATTTTCTTATCTCCTTTTATAAACCATTATTTGAACAACATTAAACAATCCTAGGAACAATGGATAAGATATTTTGATTATGAGCAGTCAATAAATATTTCAATATAGAATCGTAATGTTTCCAAGGATAGCAGACGACCTGGTAAAGGGATGTCATTTCTAATTCCCTTGTTAGGTCAAGTTAATATATCTCAATTAAAGGATTTTTTTTTGCTTAAGAAAAAATTGTTTATTTCTTCATGATGACGAGAATCGTCAAATGTTTTTGATGGACAACCTGGAACCCATTCAGCCTGGACTTCATGAATCCCTTAATAGAGATTTAGCTAAAATTATTTTATGGTGCAAATTATGGGGTATGAAGTTGAATCCTAACATAACTCAAAGTATTATTGTAAGTAGGTCAAGGACGGTGGCTCCTCAACATCCGGATCTCAGTATTGATAATGTTTCCTTGAATTTGTATGGCTCTTTTAAAATTTTAGGTGTGATTCTTGACAGCAAATTTACTTTTGAGAAACATTTAGGGTCTGTGTCTTCTTCAATTGTACAAAAAAAATGGCCTATTGAGAGAGTCTTTTAAAGATTTTCGGTGATCAATCTATTCTGAAGAATTGTTTTAATTGTTTCATTCTACCTTGTTTAGAGTATTGTTCTCCTGTATGGTCTTCAGCTGCTGATTCTCATCTTAATTTGTTGGACAGAAACTTACGGTCTATCAAATTTCTTATTCCTAATCTAGATATTAATCTCTGGCACCGTCGTTCAATTAGTTCATTATGCATGTTGCATAAGATTTTTCATAACTCTGACCATCCTTTACATTCAGATCTCCCTGGACAATTCTATCCTGTTCGTAATACTAGGCAGGCAGTTAATTCTAATAGCCAGGCCTTCTCACTCCTGAGGCTCAATACTACGCAGTACTCCAGAAGTTTTATTCCAGCTGTTACCAAGTTGTGGAATGATCTTCCTAATCGGGTAGTTGAATCAGTAGAACTTCAAAAGTTCAAAGTTGGAGCAAATGCTTTTTTGTTGACCAGGCGGACATAAGTCTTTTTATAGTTTATATATGACATATTTGTTTTTTATGTTGTTAATAGTTTATATATGACATACCTGTTTTGACGTTGTTGCCTTTTTTAGAATGATTTATTGATAATTTGTTCTCTTCATTTATTTAATTTCCTTATTTCTTTTCCTCACTGGGCTATTTTTCCCTATTGGGGCCCTTGGGCTTATAGCATCTTGCTTTTCCAGCTAGGGTTGTAGCTTGGATAATAATAATAATAATAATAATAATAATAATAATAATAATAATAATAATAATAATAATTCAGTGATACCACAGCTGACGTTTAGAATTTTCTTTAAACTTTCAATTAAATCTTAACATAGGTAAGGACTGCCTTAAAATAATTGTAAAATAATGTGTTATTTTTACGATAACTGACTTACCTTTGTGTGGAGATCTTTATTACGGTTTGGTGAAAATGTTATATATATATATATATATATATATATATATATATATATATATATATATATATATATATATATATATATATATATATATATATATATATATATATATATATATATATATATAAGTCCCGACCAGCACAAGTTCTTTCAGCTGTGAAAATTTTTCCATATCTTTGACTGAATCATAACAATTATTTAATAAACTTAAGATTATCATCAGGTTTTCAAACTATGAGATATAGGTCGCATCAGATCTCCAAATTTAGAAGGAAATGTGTTCAAAACAGAAGGTTACATACTTACCAAGGTAACCAACCATAAGAATTCCAAGATATTTTAAGAAAGATAGAACAATTTCAGAACCAAAATATGACTGAAGTAGAATTTTACTTTATTCACGTTTAAAATGAGGTCTGCATCCTAGACCTTAAAAGCCATATTCATAATGTTCTTGGTTTGGTCCACAGTTGGTACCCTCCTAGATTGATGAACGAGATCTTCTCATGTATACTTCTAAAACCTATTTTCATTTATATGAATCAGACAGTTAGTTTTATTGTTTGGAATTTTGTGATTATAAAAAGTTGAATTAATCAAATATGCCTCTCCATTGTAGGAATAAGAGTGGCAAACCTTCCGGCTTTATAAGAGGAGAAATCATCATAAATAATCTGTTCGTGGGAGTTTTAGCAAAAAGGCGAAATGATAACTGGTATATATGCATATTTTTCCCCATTATATTATCCGAATCACTATTTACTCTATGTATTTTTATATTCGTTTCAGTCACAGTTTTGGTCATTTCGAACCCCTCATGCTACGCCAGTACAATGTTACCAAGACTGAAGTTGAGAAGATCTTTCAACATTTCTTATATCTATCACGATACTTCTAATTTTGGTATTTTTTTTCAATAATATATTTTTCATTTAATTGTATTTATGCTCCCTCATGTGTATGAGAGATTTGTGAAGTATTTTCAAAGAAAGAATACAATATTTTCTTTAGTGACTGACCGAATTTTCACATGTCGTTAAAGGCGCCAATAGGTGATCTCATTGAGGCTTTTTTAAGGAAAATTTGAGACGTTGTTTTCCGATTGACTAAACCAATAGGAACACGCAATTAGGCAATCGGTTAGCGAATATTTTTTTTCTCATTCAATTGCATAAAAGAGCAAAGACAATTAGGCAAATGACACTGTAAAATCGTATTTCAGTATATTATTTGATCTTCTAGATTGGAAACACTTTAGATTTTAAAGTATCGCTTAATGCAATTATTCAGTAAGATATAAGCTCCAGCATTACTCACAATCAAATTCGTTCATTAGAGCCGAAGGCTAAAATGGAATGTCCACCCAAATTGTAGCTTCCTCGAACTACCGCCTAACAAATTACGAAGCAATGGTGTTTCCAAAACGCTTTTGTACTATGAGAAAGAGAATATTATATCATAATAGATTGATATGCCATATTTCAAAATTCAAAGAATGAAATACATGTGCATTATGAAATACTTCGCAATATATTAACATATTACCCAAGGCTAAGTATATCAATTCATAAAAAGAAAACGATGGCAAATGGAAGTACCAGGAAAAGCTATGATCACATAGCATTTGTTAACGACTGTGGAATCTATGAATACTTTTCAAATCGGTCTTTACTATAAAACGCTAGTTACTTGATTTTAGAAAACAATCAGCCTCTCATGTGTAAGAAATGTAGCTGACTAGAATAAAAAATTGATGGATATAAAATCTTGATAACACTCCAAGTACCAAATTGTTTTGAAACTATATGTCCATATAATGAATTGCTGACGTTATGTATTAAAACGTACTCTGGGCATATCTTAAAATGTTCTTGCAAAAAACTCGACTATCATTAGATAGTTTATGATTTAATATATCATTTCCAAAGAACATCATATGGAAAGTAATTCAGAATGCAAAGTAGAATATATAATTCTATTTCGTTTTTCATTTTCATTTTTATTTCATCCCTAAGATCACTGAAAATTTAATACTAACCCAAATTCATATGCATGAAAGGTTCGTGTTTAAAAAAAAAGAAAAAAAAATCAATCTGGCTGTTATAAAGGTTTTGATAATAGCCTGTGTGGTCTAACATTATAAGAGGCTTGATTCCTAATAAGGGGGCTGCTCTCTGTAAAACTAAGCGAGTGACGAGTGACGAGTGACGGGACTGTGAAACTATGATGCTGGGGTACTAACATGATACTTACGTGGTGGGGGTGGGGTGGGAGGTTGAGATTGTACAAGAGCTGTTTCCAGAGATAAAATACATTTACAAAATGTAAATCTGAATGTTTAAATACATATTTTCAACAAAAAAGGGGGGAGCTATAGGCCCCCTCCCCTCCCGCTCCTACTCCCCTGATTCTAGAGGAAATACTAATTATAATTCTCTCTCTCTCTCTCTCTCTCTCTCTCTCTCTCTCTCTCTCTCTCTCTCTCTCTCTCTCTCTCTCTCTCTCTCTCTCTCTCTCTCATAAATCTATGCTGTCCAACCTCTTGGATTCTTACTTCATATCGATCTCCGATTTGTCCACATATGTTCATATTTATTAACAAATACCAAATAATGCTTATAGATAATAACATAATCATAAAAATTAAGATATTCAGAAGATAAATATGCCTACAAACAATACATGGAGAGAGAGAGAGAGAGAGAGAGAGAGAGAGAGAGAGAGAGAGAGAGAGAGGGGGGGGGGGGTTATTCTGTAAAGGTTGTAGGTAATAACTTCTCAGAGACATTAAGGTTTCCGTTGCCGTTGCAAGAATAGGTCCTGTTGACGGAAGAATTTTTGTGTAGAATTTGACTCTTCTCTCCCACCGTCTCGTCCGGTTACACATTATATCCATGCTAATATTATGCGTTGTGACTACCAACTACATTATAGACTACTCTCTCTCTCTCTCTCTCCCTCTCTCTCTCTCCTCTCTCTCTCTCTCTCTCTCTCTCTCTCTCTCTCTCTCTCTCTCAATTATCAACACGAAACTAAATCGGTTTTAGGTCTCTTTGAATACAGAGAGAGAGAGAGAGAGAGAGAGAGAGAGAGAGAGAGAGAGAGAGAGCTTTTTTCTTATACGATGTGTACATTTCTTTCAATGCCAGAAGGGCGTATGTGACAGTGGAAGGATTTCCTTCTCTATTCTCTTGTCTTTAAGGTTGATAAATCACGAGTAGCGTCGATTTACTGCATATGGATAGGTCTATTTCTTTAAAAACTATTAAAAAATTGGCATTTTGTAATACATGGGAAAGTGGTATCAATAATATTATGAAAATTATCAATAAATAACACATTATGAACATAATAAAAATGTTATATCAGACAACGAATAATTCGAGTGACAGATGAGCAGCGTTGCCAAATTTCCTTCTAACACCATCATTTCCCTTACTAAAATTGATACTGGATTAGACATTCTATTTACATATGGCACAAGTGAAGCTAATAAAAATCTACGCTTTATCATTATAAAAAATAATGGAATATAACTCTCTCTCTCTCTCTCTCTCTCTCTCTCTCTCTCTCTCTCTCTCTCTCTCTCTCTCTCCTCTCTCTCTCTCTTGTATCAATATATATATATATATATATATATATATATATATATATATATATATATATATATATATATATATATATATATATATATATATATATATATATATATATATATAAATCGTACCACCGGCTACTCTCTATTCAAACAAAACATACACCTAAGTTGGTGTATAATAGTGCCACCACCACCCCCCACCCCAACCCCACCGACGTCATTGAGAGCATCGAGGCCTATAGCCTACACACAGAAAACGATATATTCAGTTATTGGGTCCAGAAATATTTTGCATAACATAATATAAACATTCTCAGTTAGATTTTATTATATATAATCATAAACAAAATACCCTAAAAGGTAAGTAAGTACACAACATTTTAATATTTTACTGCTTATGCATTTACCTTGAAGAATCTGTTCTCACCCTTACGACGTCAGGCAGTAAGGGTGATTATTTCTGTTGCTTTTTTGCAATGTTATATACTTTTTAACGGAAGAATTTTTGCACAGAGAGAGAGAGAGAGAGAGAGAGAGAGAGAGAGAGAGAGAGAGAGGAGATGAGAGAGAGAGAGAGAGAGCATTTCAAATATAACACATTCTATTTTTAAGTGTCACGTGTTATGAGAGAAAAGATATTACTCCTAAAACACTTTTTACTTACAAAACTTACGCCGCAAATACTTTAAACCAATTACTTTAAATGAGGTTTACTTATGCAAGAGGTTAAATAGAAGTGACATCTACACATTCGAAAGATCACACACAAACACACACATACACACAAACACACTACTTACCATGCCTTTATGTCAATGCGTGATATGATTTGTGAACAGACTGTAGTTATGAGTGATATTGCGGGCATATTAACATGGAAACACCCTTGCCTGACAATCGACAGGATGGGAATTCGAGACACACACAGGTTGAATAGTTTTTCTGAAACATCACCATCCTTGTGAGCCAAGGGTAGAGGGAGGTTCGGGGGAGCCTATTGGTCTACCTGCTAAGGCATCAGCAGCCATTGCCTGACTCTCCTTGGTCACTGATTGGATGGGGAGGGGCTAGGCTGCTGATCATATTATTATTATTATTATTATTATTATTATTATTATTATCATTACTACTACTAATACTACTACTACTACTATTACTACTACTAGCAAAGCTAAAACAGTGGTTGGAAAAGCAGGATGCTATAAGCCCAAAGGCTCCAACAAGGTAAAATAGACTATTGAGGAAAGGAAATATATGAACTGCAAGAGAAGTAATGAAAAATTAAAATTGAGAGAGAGAGAGAGAGAGAGAGAGAGAGAGAGAGAGAGAGAGAGAGAGAGAGAGAGAGAGAGTTAAGCAACTTGTGTGCATATCAATTGGTCAAGGATGACATAAATGAAAGTATGAAGTCTAGGCTACATAAGAAATATTTATTTTAATATTATTGTTCTAAAAATATTATATTTTTC
>NC_090750.1:2673509-2683509 GCF_036898095.1 Palaemon carinicauda
CGAGAGTAGGAAAAGCATCTGGTATGGATAGTGTGAGAGCTGAGATGTTGAAGGAAGGGGGTGTGACTGTACTTGACTGGTTGGTGAGATTTTTTAATATGTGTTTTGTGTTGTCAATGGTACCAGTAGATTGGGTTTGTTCGTGTATTGTACCACTATACAAGGGTAAGGGAGATTTGCATGAGTGTTGTAATTCGAGGGGTATTAGTTTGTTGAGTGTAGTTGGAAAAGTGTATGGTAGAGTAATGATTAATAGGATCAAGGATAAAACAGAGAATGCAATCTTAGAAGTACAGGGTTATTTTAGAAGAGGGTTGGGTTGTATGAATCAGATTTTTATAGTTAGGCAGATATGCGAGAAATATTTAGCAAAAGGTAAGAAGGTGTATGTTGCGTTTATGGATCATGAGAAAGCGTATGATAGAGTTGATAGGGAAGCAATGTGGAAAGTGATGAGGTTATATGGTGTTGGTGGAAGGTTGTTGAAAGCAGTGAAAAGTTTCTACAAAGGTAGTAAAGCATATGTTACAATAGGAAATGAAATGAACGATTGGTTTCTGGTGAGAATGCAGCTGAGACAGGGATGTGTGATGTCACCGTGATTGTTTAACTTGCGTATTTTGATGGAGTGGTGAGAGAGGTGAATGCTTGAGTGGTTGGACGAGGACTCAAACTGGTAGACGAGAATGATCATGAATCGGAGGTTCAGTTGTTTGCGGATGATATTCTGCTGGTTGCAGATGCGGAAGAGAATTTGGAAGGGTGTGTGAGAGAAAGAAGTTGAGATTTAATGTGGGTAAGAGTAAGGTTATTAGATGTACGAGAAGGGAAGGTGGTACGATGTTGATTGTCATGTTGAATGGCGAGTCATTGTGACGCAGTTTCGGTAGGCTCTTCAGCTTCCTCCGGTGCCTTGGATGACCGTGGAGGTAGCAGCAGTAGGGGATTAAGCGTTATGAAGCTTCATCTGTGGTGGATAATGGGTATGGTGGGCTGTGCCACCCCAGCAGTACCAGCCGAACTCGGTTGACTCCCTTGTTAGGCTGGGAGGAACATAGAGAGGAGACGTCCCCTTTTTTGTTTCATTTTTTTTCATGATGGCTACCCCCCAGAATTGGGGGAAGTGCCTTGGTATATATATATATATATATATATATGCATTTGTCTGTATCTGTACGACTGTGTGCAAAACTAATAAATAAGATAATCACCTTGCATATAAGAGGGAAAGTTGATTTCATCTTGTATTTGTCATTATGTTTAATATACATACGTATATTGTTGCGTTTATGAAATATGATAAGTAATTCCTATTCCAATGCTGTATTGTGCAGCCATAACTGAATATCGATTGTAAATGTCCAGGTATTTAATTTCCAATGAAGAATGATCACTGAAAATTCCCGGGAATTTTCAGTGGGGATTAGGAATGATGCAGGGAATATGCCATGCAACTTAGTCTGGCAATGAAAATAAAAATCCTTCGCAATTGGTTACATGAATATATATTTGCTTAGACATTCTCTCTCTCTCTCTCTCTCTCTCTCTCTCTCTCTCTCTCTCTCTCTTTTTTGGCGCCATGCACACTCTAACAAACAATTGTCCCACCACACAAACTTTCCCATAACATTATCAGCAGCGGGATTCTTGGACAAAAAGGACATAAAATCGAAACTTAATCTTAATGGACCATGTCAGAGAAATAAGAAAAAAATTGTACCTGAAAAAATTATTATGAATGTTTTTACAGCTGTAAAATGTTGCATAAATATATATATATATATATATATATATATGTATGTATATATATATATATATATATATATGATAAATTTTGCACATTTTTACGTGTTTTTCATATTCAAATAAGCCATATATATTTATGATACATTAATGTCTGGATTCTCTTAACGACCTCGGGATCAGAGCCCCAGGCGAAATCACACAAAGACAAGAGCTTGGCTCCGGCCGGGAATCGAACCCTGGTCGGCAAGCTTGTATAGACAGTGACTAAGCCACTTGGCCACGAAGAAAGATAAAAGTCAATTACAATTCTTCTGTACTTATACCTGTCGAATTCAGGTATTTTGTACTTAGAATTGAAATCAACCCATCTTCACCATCGTAGCTAATTGGTAGTTTGTTACTTGGCATTCAATTAATGATAAATTTTGCACATTTTTACGTGTTTTTCATATTCAAATAAGCCATATATATTTTTGATACATTAATGTCTGGATTCTCTTAACGACCTCGGGATCAGAGCCCCAGGCGAAATCACACAAAGACAAGAGCTTGGCTCCGGCCGGGAATCGAACCCTGGTCGGCAAGCTTGTATAGACAGTGACTAAGCCACTTGGCCGCGAAGAAAGATAAAAGTCAATGACAATTCTTCTGTACTTACACCTGTCGAATTCAGGTATTTTGTACTTAGAATTGAAATCAACCCATCTTCACCATCGTAGCTAATTGGTAGTTTGTTACTTGGCATTCACTTAATGATAAATTTTGTACATTTTTACGTGTTTTTCATATTCAAATAAGCCATATATATATGGCTTATTTGGATATATATATATATATATATATATATATATATATATACATATATATATATATATATATATATGTATATATATACGTATATTTAAATAGATATATTCATATATCTATATATACAAATATACTCTCTCTCTCTCTCTCTCTCTCTCTCTCTCTCTCTCTCCCTCTCTCTCTATCTATCTATATATATATATATATATATATAGATATACATATATAAATATATATATACACATATAAATATATATATGTATATACAGTATATATATATATATATATATACTGTATATACATACATATATATATATATATATATATACAAATTTATGACTATGAAAGGGAAGTCAAATACCAGAAAATTTCAAGGAGAATCCAAGTATAAACATAAACAACAGATGATACCCAAAAAGCTCGTAGTCTTCAAAAAGGACCCAGATATATGTGTATATATACACACACATATCAATATATATATATATATATATATATACATATATATATATTTATTTATATATATATATATATATATATATAAATATGTATACATATATATATATATATATATCTATATATATATATATATATATATATAAATATGTATACACACACACACACATATATATATATATATATATATACTTTTTTCTTTTGTCTTGCATCCCTGTCCGTCTTTACATTGCAGTCATTTTTTACCACAGCAATATAAAGACGGACAGCGTGATGCAAGACAACGGAAAAAAGTATCATTCATAGATGTTGCAGTAATATGAGACTCAAGATTGGTATATAAATGGAGAGGAAAAATATGAAACTACCAGGACTTGTGAATTGAGCTCAGATGGCTATGCTATATGCATGTAGAAAGTATCCTAATAATATTAGAAGCAATAGGAGCCAACCGAAGTCATTGAAATGGAATCAGGTGGAGGTAGGAGCCAATATAGCCACAAGACTTGTGCAAATGAGCGAGCTACTTGAAACGCCACATATAGTGAGGAAAGTGATGGACATCCAATGAAGCAGAATGTAACCTCTAACACCACACTATAAACCATGCTACAATGCTATTACAGTAGGGGCCCCTTTCTTAGGAAAATATGGAAATTGGTGATTCTACAATGTTTATACAGTAATTATCCCTCTCACTTGCATTTTATAATGTGATTTGATATCTTTCATTTAATGCATAGGAAGATTATTTGATCTCGACACTTTTGAAATAATATTAGGAGCCATATTTGCACATAATGGTTTTTTTCTCTTCTTGAAACTTCATTGAGATTCAAGACCTTCCATTTCTTTTACAGTAGCAGTGTTTGGCCCTAACTCTCTTGACTGGGATTTAGGAACCTGTTTATACATAAACAACCGTTGTCTTTCTTCGAGATAATCTTGGAAAAGCATACCCTATTATTCATTGAATATACAGTATTGTTCCAGTCCTGACACTCTTGAATGCTATTCAAGGGCCTTAAGTGCACATACAGTAGTTGTCTTTGGTTTTCACACCTTTGAAGGATATTTAAGAGTTCTAGTTCCATGTACAGTATTATTGTTTAATTTTGACACGGTTGAATTATATTAAAGAAACTTCATGCCATATGTAGGAATTATCTTTCATCTGATACGCTCTAATTGTTTTTGTATTGAAATTCTGATAGTTAAGAGTATCTATTGCATTCTTATTAGTTAAACACACCAATATTTTAGATATTTTTTTTTCAGATTTACAGCAGTAACTTTGGAATAAAGAAACTAATTTACAGGGTAATTATCCAATATCTAGAGTAAATTGATTTATCTCTGTATATTCCTACCCTAATCACTATACTCGTATAAGATAAATTGAGGCATAATTTCTTATTGCAATATGAGTTCATGATATGTTTTTCCTTTTCTAGAACTTCATCATGAACTGCAACACGTGGAAGGTATTTGTTATTCCAGCAGTTTTGATCATCCTTCTTAAATACGTATCTTTTTCCTTTGATGAGAAATTTTTAGAATAAAAAAAATACCAAAAAGTTAAATCTTACTTTGGATAACTTTATCGTTGAGATCATCAACTTTTAGAATAAATAATAGAATTTTGATATTACAATTAGCCTTTTGTTGTCTTTTCTTCAGGTGTAGCAGTTAACAACCAAGAATATTTTGCGAGTAAGTATTAACATATACCAACCGTGTGTCACACGATCGTACATAAATTATTTTGTATGTATTATGCTTGTATCTGCGCTCTTCCCTCGCACTAAAAAGAACCAGAATAAACATGTCTGCGTGTTTCCTCTCTAACATTGTCTGTTTCTCGAACAGGAAAATTCCTGTTGCCTTGAGGTTTTGTATATAAAGTAGAGTGTTCTTTAATAAAGTTACTTAGTTCATTGCTTCCTGCCTTTGAGTCACAACCTTTCTCTCGGCCCGTCACATTGGTGACCCCGGAAGTCGGCTCGCTCCCACCGCCTTCCTCCCCCACCCCCCTATCCCCTCCATCGTTGGTATTATGACGGACTCTACGGAAGTTGGCGCTGGGGCTACCCCATTCAAACTTTCATCGTTTGCCAGTGGAGAGGCGTTTGGTTGGTTTCAGCGCGCAGAAGTCCAGTTTCACATCAACGGCGTGACTCGCTCAACCACCAAAGCAGATTACGTTCTCGCAGCGATACCAGAGGACACCTTCCCAAAAATATCCGAACAAGGAGACACCCCAATAGCGTATGGCGCCCTCAAAACATAGCTTCAGCAAAGCTTTTTCAGCTCTCTCAAGAACCGTTGGGGGACCAAAGGGCTTCGCTTGCCCTCAGGGAAATGATCAGTATCGCTCACCTTCAACCTGCTGCTGACGGCTCTCCTCGTGAGGTGAACCTACTTCGTGCCCTTTGGATACGCCGTTTACCTGGACCTATACGCGCTGCCATACCCGATGTCGATAGTTTACCCATAAAGGACTTGATGACCAAAGCAGACGCCCTTATGGGCAGCCACTTCAAGACCTCCATCAACGCCTCCACCCCTGACGAATAGGATGCCTATTCAACGTCAACCGAAGCTGACATGAATGCCATAAGACATACACGCCTACCCCGTGACATGCTGAAGCGGCGACAAAGCCACCCACCACCTACCAATCGCTCTTGCCCCAGCAAACTACTTCTACAGCCACTTAGTACCTCCTATCTGCTGAAGTTTTGCTACTACCACTTCAGATTTGGGGCAACCGCGAAGAACTGTGCCGAGGATTGTCAGTGGCCAAAAAACATGTAAGTAGGCCATCGCTCGTGGCGGTGGCCTCCCGTGTTTCTAATCTTTTCTTTTTACATGATGCAGGAATGGGCATGCGATTTTTATTAGACACGGCTGCTTGTCGTTCTCTTTTGCCAAGGACACTCTTCAAGACACGACGTAGTCTGCCGACATCCGCTTGGTAGCTGCCAACGGATCTGCTATACCCACCTAAGGTTACGAGAACCTCACATTATCATTCGGAAACAGTAAATTCAATTGGAAGTTTGTCGTTGCTGACGTCACAATGCCAATCCTCGGTGCGGATTTCCTCTCTCATTTCCACCTTCTGGTCGATGTCACCCACCGACGATTGGTCAACGCAGACTCGTACTTGTCGACACCTCTTCAACCCGCCCCCTCTAACCTCGCTCTCCACATCAGCGCACCCACGGATGATTACGCCCACCTCCTCACGTCGTACCCGGAAGTTTTCCGTCCAGAACTTCGCCAAACACCCACGGTTCCTGCCAAGCACGGTATTTATCACCATATCAAGACGACGGGACCCCCAGTCTTCGCAAAATTCAGACGTCTGGCACCGGAACGATTGGCAGCCGCCAAACAGACGTTCGCCGAAATGGAGGAAATGGGCTTTTGCCAAAAGGCCTCCATCCCATGGTCGTTACCCTTACATATCGTTCTGAAGAAAGACGGCTCCCTCCGTCCGTGCAGGGATTACAGGCGCCTGGACATGAAAACAGAACCGGATCACTACCCCCTCCCAAACATTGCCGACGTGACATCCTACCTGCACAAAGCGAAGGTTTTCTCTACGCTCGCCCTCCTGAAGGGGTATTATCAGGTACCTATGAACCCAGAAGACATCACCACTTTGTTTGGTACATACACCTTCAATTACTCCTGCTTTTGCCTTCGTAATGCTGGGGCCACGTTTCAACGTCTCATGGATGGCATCTTAGGGGACCTCCTTTTCTGTGTATGTTATGTGGACGACATACTTGTGTTCTCCTCCTCAAAAGAGGAACACCTCCGTCACCTGCGCATCGTGCTCGACCGCCTGCAACAAAATGGCCTTGTAGTCCGGTACGACAAGTGTACCTTTGGCGCCAACGAAGTGTCGTTCTTAGGGCACCGCATCACTCCTGAAGGAGTCCATCCCCCTCCCTGAGAAGGTAGCAGCCGTTCAGAACTTCCCCGCGCCCTCGACCGTCAAAGCTCTGAGGAGTTCTTGGGCATGATCAACTATTATCACCGTTTTCTGCCAGCCATTTCTGCAACTCTTGCTCCCCTCTACTCCTCCCTCAAGGGAAAGCAAAAGGACCTGAAGTGGGGTCCCCTTCAACAAGCAGCCTTCTGCAATGCAAAGAAGGCCCTATCAACTGCTGTGGCTCTCACTTTTCCTATCCCACATGCCCCTCTCCTTCTCTCCATCAATGCCAGCGACGTCGCTATTGGTGCAGTACTCGAGCAGGTGGTCAACGGCTCGCCCCGCCCATTGGCCTTCTTCAGCAGAAAACTGTCCAAGGCAGAATCAGGTTATTCTACCTTCCATCGAGAATTGCTGGCGGTGCACTCGGCTGTCTGTCACTTTCGTCATTTCTTAGAAGGTATGCCTTTCGTCATTCGCACAGACCACATGCCTCTGGTGCATGCCTTTACTCGACAGTCTGATGCCTGGTCCGCCCGGCAGCGCCGACATCTCTCCGCCGTTGCTGAATACAATTGTACCCTTCAATACGTCCCTGGGAAAATGAATTCCGTTGCCGATGCCCTGTCAAGAAACACGTTGGCTGCCGTTAAACTGGGATTGGATTACAATGCCCTGGCTGAAGCCCAACGACAGGATCCAGAATATCAAGCATATAGGACATCCTGCACGTCCCTCCGTTGGGAAGACCTCCCCCTCGAAGACTCCAACACCACCCTCCTCTGTGACGTCAGTACTGGCAGAATAGGACCTTGGATTCCTGCTCCCATGCGCCGACAGGTTTTTGATTTCATCACGGCCTTTCATATCCCTCGTGCCGTTCTACTGCACAGCTGCTGAAGGCAAAGTTCATTTGGCACGGCATTTCTAAGGATGCTAAGGATTGGGTCTGCGCCTGTACTTCTTGCCAAACTTCCAAAGTACATCGACACACAGATTCAAGAGTGGGCACCTTTCCTCAACCTCAGCGTCGTTTCGCATACATTAACGTCGACGTTGTAGGCCCCCTACCCAAATCACAAGGACATCGTTACCTGTTTACTGTCATCGACCGCTCCACCCGTTGGCCTGAAGCCATTCCCATGGAAACTGCAACGTCCGCCTCATGTACATCTGCCTTACTCTTTGGATGGATTGCAAGATTTGGTATCCCTGAGGATATTACTTCTGACAGGGGAACCACTTTCACCTCTCAATTGTGGACGTCATTAGCGAATCTCCTGGGCATCACCCTACATCAGACAACGGCCTACAACCCCGCTGCCAATGGAATGGTTGAACGTTTTCATCGCACCCTCAATGCAGCTTTGATGTCCCGCTGTAAGGATTGCAACAGGCTTACTCAGCTTCCCTGGGTCCTCCTGGGACTAAGGACCACTCCTAAAGACGCCCTTGACGTCTCGGCAGCTGAAATGGTGTATGGCGACCCGTTGGTCGTCCCAGCCAAATTTTTTCCTTCTACAATCTCCTCCGATGATCTCCAGCGCATACGTCACGTCGTGGGAAAATCTACTCCATGCTGCCAGACTTACAAGCCCCCAGCGAAGCATCACATACTAACAGACTTGCACTCTTCAACGCACGTCTTCCTGGGCAACGGCACAACAAAGCCACCGCTAACGCCCCTTACACGGGCCCTTTCCTTGTGATCCGATGCAATCTGAAAGCCTTCCTACTAAACATACGTGGCAGAGAAGACTGGGTCTCCATTGATCGTCTAAAACCTGCTTATCTACTGCCAGATGACCCGCCTACAGTTCGCCTCTCAAGATCAGGGCACCCTATTTACCATGTACAGTATGTAATTTTTAGGGGGGGAGCCATGTATCACTCGTGTGTCACACGATCGTACATAAATTATTTTGTATATATTATGCTTGTATCTGCGCTCTTCCCTCGCACTAAAAAGAACCAGAATAAACATGTCTGCGTGCTCCCTCTCTAACATTGTCTGTTTCTCGAACATGAAAATTCCTGGTGCCTTGAGGTTTTGTATATAAAGGAGAGTGTTCTTTAATAAAGTTACTCAGTTCATTGCTTCCTGCCTTTGAGTCACAACCTTTCTCTCGGCCCGTCTCAAACATCACCTTTTTTGCCAAAAAAAAGAAAATATAGAAAAAAGAAATATGCATAGGTCTATCACATATGAAAAATGTCTTTTTGATTATCACTCTTTGTCTTTCATAATAAACAAAGTATTTTGCATGGAACATTTATTAGAGAATTATATTTAAATATCTTTATTCAAATAATTATTTCTGTTATTTATTTGTTTAGGATTTTGGAGTTTCTCTGAAATGGGTGAAACACAAAAAGGTGGATAAGGTCTTTGGACAGCTATTTTAAATACGAGGGATATTCATGTTTACACATAGCAATCAATAGAGAGAACACATTGGATTTATTCTCTTGTCTTATATATATATATATATATATATGTATATATATATGTATATATATATATATATATATATGTATATATATATGTATATATATATATATATATATACAGTATATATATAAATATATATATATATATATATATACATATATATATATATATATATATATTTAATATCATAAAATCTAGTCCAACATACAATATATTACTTCTTATATGGATAAAGTTTTGAACCGCTCTATAGTAAGGATTTTGAAAGGGGATGACTTGGAACACTTGACTAATGTATCAGCAGCAGGTAAGTTCTTTTTATTCAGTTATAATGATGTCTGAAATGTATAAATTCAAAGAAGATTGGAATGACATCTTTATATTAACACAAGCTTAGATATTTCATGATTACTTGTCTGATCGATATCTTAAATAAATTTGCTGTTTCTGTTCATGTTCATTTGCTTTCTTAATTACTTTGTTGATTAGAGCCATATCTATTTCTTTATCAATTAGAGAAGATTTCAGAGAGCACAACAGTTACATTACGTTGTTCAAGAGATTATTTTCTTCTCCACAGCCACCTAAGAGAT
>NC_090750.1:2688509-2691009 GCF_036898095.1 Palaemon carinicauda
ATGTATAGTAAACATTAATACAGTACAGTGCAGAGTAACGAATGTTTAATAACGATAACACGTGGCGTACGAATGTACTATATATTAACACTATGTCAAACAAGCGAAAGCACACAATGTCTGTTAACGATACCGCGGTCGGAACAAAAAGAGAGAGAGAGAGATGAACGCCCGTGCGTAAGCAAGCTGGGATAGTTGCCGACCAATAGGAAAGCAGGATCTTATGGTGTCAGGTAGCGTCTGAGTAGGGAGATAACCAATGGGTGAGCGCGAGGCTGTAAGTGAGTCTACCCAAGTTCAAAGTCTGGCGGCGCAAGCTTTTTAAAATTACTCTCAGCGAAGAGTTGGGATCTCGTAAGGTTTTCGTATCCTGAAATTTTATGCGTATACTGGGGCATAAAAATCTTCGAATCACTTTTCGCATCCTGAATTTTTCGTAAGCAGAAACTTTCGTATTCAGAGGTATGACTGTATATATATATATATATATATACACACACATATATATATATATATATATATATATATATATATATATATATACAGTATATATATATATATATATATACTGTATATATATATATATATATATACATATATATATATATATATATATGTATTGAAGTATATTTATATATATATATATATATACATATAAATATAAATATATATATATATATATATATGTTACGCTCAATGTTAATAATTGCCTAATTTGTACATTGGGCAGCGGAAATTGCCTAATGTTTACTTTAAGCAAACAGTTTGCCTAATTATTATATTGTGCAAAATGCGTACCTAATCTGCACATTAAGCAAGACTTTCAGATTAGGCAACCATATTTTGCTTGAATTGAATAGAGTGACGAAGATGCAGTAACAGGAGCAACAGCAGAGGTGGAGAGTGACGAAGATGCAGTGACAGGAGCAACAGCAGAGGTGGAGAGTGACGAAAATGCAGTGACAAGAGCAACAGCAGAAGTGGAGGGTGACGAAGATGCATTGACAGGAGCAACAGCTGAGGTGGAGAGTGACGAAGATGCAGTGACAGGGGCGACAGCAGAGACACAAAGTGTGTGTTTCCCGGAAATCTTAGATGCAGCTGATGCAGGTCAATCCAAAGCAGCAGTTCGGATGACACGTCGTGGCAATCAATTAGTTCGACGATTAGAAGTTGGGCAGTGGGCTACATTGAGAGTTCCAAACGTTGATCGCGGCCCGACTGATCCGAAGAATCTTCTTGTGGTCGTCATGAAAGGAGAAGATGGGCTGTATACTGTAGGTTGCCGTGAGGGAGTTCTTGGATCCAAATACACAGCAGCTGATCTAAGTCCTATAGATCATATTTTGATTAAGGCAGATGATGTTCCTGATATTCGTCTCACTTTGAGAACAGCAACAGCAAAGGCTACTGAAGGACAAGGGTTTGTAAAGTGTCAATGTAGGACACAGTGTTCGTCAGGACGATGCAGCTGCTGCAAGAAAGAAATGAAATGCAACTCTCGCTGTCACCCAGGCAGAGCGTGCAAAAATTAAGTGTTGTCAGTGTCACTGTGAATAACAGTTTTGTTTTTGTTTATTTGTGTTTACTTCATTTTGTGTAGCTATTATAAAAGTGTGTCTGGAATAAAGTTCATGTTTCTATCAGTTTGTATCTGTGTCTCTTTGTCCTACTTCCGCCTATTCATATTCACATTAGACAAAATTGTGTGACATATTCACATTCCGCAAAATGGGATTGTATAATGTGTGCAATAGGCGAATTTACGAATTTTTCTGCCTAATATGTACACTGGGCAAACCATTTTGCCCAGTGTTCACATTGGGCAAAAATATGCGTAATGTACACATTAGGCAACTATTAACATTGAGCGTAACATATATATATATACAGTATATATATATATATATATATATATGTATATATATATATATATATATATATTTATATATTAATATATACACATACATATAAATTATATATATATGATATATATATGTGTATATATATATTTTTATATATACATATATATATATAGATATATATATATATATATATATATATTTATATGAGTATATATATTTATTTATATATATACATACATATATATATATATATATATATACAGACACAAACGCGCAGACACACACATACACACACACATATATATATATATATATAAATATATATATATATATATATATATAATGTATATTGAAGTATATATATTTATAAGTTAGAATATATATATATATATATATATACATATATATATATATATATATATATATGTACATATTTATATGTGTATATATATATATAATTATGTTTATATATATACTTATATATACATATATATGTGTATATATATATATATATATACATATATATATATATATATACACATATATATATATATATATATACACCTATATATATGTATATATATACATATATATATATGTATATATATATATATATATATATATCTATATATATA
>NC_090750.1:2696009-2706009 GCF_036898095.1 Palaemon carinicauda
ATGCATGATATTATAAAAAGAGTATTTAACATACAAAAATAGATGCTTTGTTATTGAACTAGTGAACTGAATTATCTTGCATCCCTTTAAATAACACCTGGTGCAAAGCTTCTAATATTTTCCGCTATGATGTCTAACAGAAAAGTAGCCAAATGTACCCGGTCTAACTTACCAATTAAAGATTTACCTACTATAAATGTATCATGTTCATGTCTGACCTACAAGCAATATACGTCTGACATACATACTACCGTCAGCTGGCCGTTTAAGTGACTCCCAGAACATATCTTTTCTTTTTTTCTTCTTTTGTAAAATGTGACATGAAGAGGCAAATCTTGATATATTGGAAACGGGAGTGTTGGTGAAAATAGCAAAATTAAAAAGGAGATCCGATTAATTGCAAATAATTACAGTGGCATAACACTCACGTCAGTTGTAGTGAAAACATTTAGTATGTTTATTCAAAGGACACTAGAGAGAAAGATCGATGTAAAGCTGGGAGATGAGCAAGCAATATGTAGGATATAGACATCCACATTAGAATGGAATTTGTGGCCTTTGAAAAAAAGGCCTTTGATAATGTACTCCGGTTGATCTTGTGGAGAGCCTTCTTAAATATGTAAATTTGAGTAATTCCGTTCATAAGCAAAGAATATATAAAGTTAATGTTAGTGGAGCCCTATCAAATTAATTTTCAGCGAAAAACTAAGTATTCCAAGGAATGTATTGTGACCTACGTCGATTATCCTCCTCGTGGATTTTGTAATACATGGAATAGTTTGGGATGGTGGAGAAGCATTACCTAACCTAGAGTATAGTGATGAGGCTGTCCTCACTAGCAAATCACCACATGATTTGCAATGATTGCTTATCAGAATGCAATAAATATCACAAGAGGTTGAACTACAGATACATAGATGAAAGTCGGAGATTATGAGAACGAAATATACAATGAAGGATGCAATAGCATTGGATGGAGACAGAAAATGGTTTCGGCATGGTATTTGCATTCCACAAGAGAGATTAGCTCCCTAAAATCTCAACTGGGCTCCACAGATCACTAGAAGAGTCGGATGGTACATGCCTAAATGGAGGAGGACCATGAAGCGTGTAGTAGGAGTTGATGAATGGAGTGGCTTTGATTTTAAAGTTCAAGATAGAGATGACTGACGTAATCTATGAGAGACCCTTTGTGTCAATAGGCTTAAGATAAGATGATGATGATGATGATGACGATGATGACAGGTTGCCTAATATGCCCTCTGGGAATTGTGTTACAAAAAATAAGGGCGTTGTTTCCCTCACTAATCTTCACAACATACTCAAAGTGGTGAGTAACCTCACCACAGACTTCACATTGCAAATTCCATATCATATTGCTTGAGTTCGCCAATTTGCAACAAATATCGGATTAATTTACCAAAACAGTTTTTGAGTAACACTTTATTACGAGAAGTGACTTCATGTCTAAATCACAAAAGTCAAATTAAAATGACTTAGATAAGTTTGAAACCGTCCTAATCGGACGAGGCTCGAAAAAAAAAAAAAAAAAGCTTATTACTTTGGTTCACTGCATAAGTTGGTAAGGTTTTAAGTCAATAAGTCTTTCTGGTTTTGAGTTACATTGAATTTGTAATAAATAGAAGAGAGAGAGAGAGAGAGAGAGAGAGAGAGAGAGAGAGAGAGATTCAAACACATCAGATTTAAATTGCAAAAAAAAATATTACTAATTTCAATAAGTAAATATGTGTGAACAAGCAAATTTGCACAAACATACAAACGCACACACAAACACCTATACACACACACACACACACATATATATATATATATATATATACACATATATATGTATATATATATAATATATATGTATATATATGTATACATATATATATATATATATATATACACACACACACACACATATATATATATATATATATGTATGTATGTATACGCACACACACACACACACACACATATATATATACATATATATATATATATATATATATTTGTATATATATATATATATATATATAAATATATACATATGTATATGTATATATAAATATATATATATATATATATATATGTGTGTGTTACACCCAATCCGTGAAATTGCTCATTTCATGAAGTGGGCTAACGACTTGCCAATTTCATGAAGTGAGCAAACCACTTGCCCAGTTCATGAAATGGGCAAGTGGTTAGCCCACTTCATGAAATGGGCAAATGAACCCTTACCCATTTTATGAAATGGGCAGCCATGGTGCATGAAAATATATCTTTGGTACAAAAAGAACCTTTTTATATATACGAATCTCGCGCTACTGCTCCAAGATTAAATCTTTCTGGACTTCAATGTCATACAATATTAATCAGAGAAATTCAAATAAACGATCGTTATAACGACCAATAAAGTATTTGTGCAGGAAGGGGGAAAAATTAACCAACACGAAAGGACTTTACTTAATGAAACAAGCTACCTTAAACACAACTTAGTGAAAGAAATATTACTAAAACTGAACAGCAATAAATACGGACATACACAAACTGGTTATATATTTGTTTTCTTAGTACTAGGATAAAAATAAGGAAAACTAATACAAATGATTGTAAGTTGAAAAAATAGCTTTTAATAAAGTAAAACATAATTTTTTAAACAGCTGTTTTATTCATTAAAATTATAGACAAATTTTACGTCTGTGTAGGCAGTGGTCTTGCATATCAATCAAATTTATAGTAATTATTTGTCAATATTGTCACATGATTTGTGGCTGTGGCAAGCACTGTTGCATCGAAGGCTAGCTTTCAAACAAGAACACCACTTTGACAAACAATTGCTCCTGCAAAGATATCTCTGGTATCCTTGGCAACCACACACACTTCCTGCTTGATCTAGTTCGCGAATACTTAACTGTTGTTTGGGATATTTTCAGGCAAAAGTCCTTTGTACTAAAAAAATTGACCATTGATAATTCCACTTTTTGTGCCAATCACATAACCACTGTCTTCAACTGCTAATACAACATCTACTATGTTAGGGGGTCTCCTTTACTACGGTCAAATTGAGACACTGGTACAGGCACATTGTCTTCAACATCAACTGCTTGCATTGATCTAGTGCTGTGTGCTAACATTCGTTGAGCTTGCTTTTGAAGACCATACTCAGCTTGCTTTCTTGCCTGTTCTGCTGGATGCAGTACTTCGGTTGAGATATTTTCTTGTTCCATAGCAGGTTGCTGCTGAGAGTCTGCAACTGGATGTGGTTCACGTTCACATTCAGGGTCTACTGATATTTAGTCATCCCGAGCTGAATCTCCGGTAAGTGGAACTTCTATAAGCCTTTCAAGTTCTTCTTCTTCAATACCTGACTCTGGGGATGCTGATGACGCACATTTACTAAGATGAGTTCAGGCCATAGTGAGGCAAGTTCTTGGATCACTTCAGCTGTAAATTCACGTCCATTGTCAGACTGAACGATGTGTGGTACACCTATATTCACGAAGATGGAAAGAAGTTCATTGGCGACCTCTGCTGCTGTCTTTGATTTCAGGGGACGAATCACATGAAACTTTGCTAGATACTCCATATAGTGCAGAATAAAGCGATAACTTCCATCCTTCAGAGTCTGCATGTCGACCAGATCTACTTGTCCTCTTTCATTGAGATCTCTTACGGACAGTGGTCTGACTACAACTCCTGCTGCCGCTTCTTTTCTGACCCGCTTTTCAGCACAGCGCTCACAATGCACGATATATAGTGACACAGTTGATTTTGGAATATTTCCATATTGTTCACACACCTCCTTGTAAGTCTTCTTTTCGCCACCATGGCCGGTGTTAATGTGGGCTTGTTGGATAATTCCTTTGACTGATTATTTAGTTGACGTATATTTTCCATTCTTCTTTCTAACTGTTTCCATTTCACCAAAGGAGGCAATCTGAAAAATTTGCAAGATGTGATAGTATTCTCTTTTAAGCGTCTGTCCAGTCTTTCCTCTCTTCAAAATGGCAATTACAGTCTTCTCATATTCGATAGACCACAAGGCAGCACAACTTGCTATTTGGTCTTCCATGACTAAAGCTTGAAGGGGTTATACAAGATACTTTGAAAATACCATCATATATTATGTTGAAACGGATTTTGAAGCTAAGCGAAAAATCTTTTTTTAGGTGAGGTAGCCATGTCGTCCTGATGGAAGTTCCTTCATTAGTAGCTTCCTAGGTTATATTTGACTACAGTGATATATCCCAGAGAATTTACCAAAGGTATCCAGAATTCTAACTCCTGGAGCGAATATCCCTTAAAATTGGATATCGCGTAATCAGAGGACGTATTCTTGACACGTCTTATAGATAACTACACCCTTAATAGCGTTTCCGCTTCGAGGGGGAAAAAGTGGCAAGAATATAGGAGAGTCGTTAAAGAGACAACGCTCTCGACACTCCTACTGTACTGTAAATAGTGCGCCGAATCGACCCCGCGAGGCGCCACCAAGCCATTCTTTGTAGCTTTGTAGGTGTTCCAGATACAGTACCATAGGGAGGGATTCATTTTCCTTTTGTCATAAAGAGGGTGGGTCCATCAGGACGACATGGCTACCTCAACCAAAAATAGATTTTTTGCTTTGCTTCAAAATCTGATTTTTGGGCTCAGGCCGGAAGTTTACCAGAGCATTAATGTATCTGTAGATTTTCAATAGTGGCGTTATCTCGAGATAAATATTTCCTATTTGGTCTTCTAGACCTAGAGACACTTGATGTTACCGTTATACATCAATTAACTGATCATAAACTATGTCAGCTCTTCCTGCCCCCTACAGGGAAGAGTCTGGGTAGACTCTAGGAAAAAACCCGAGGATTGTGAGTTCAAGGAACAATCTAGCGAACAGTTTGTATATTAGTGTCATCATATACATAAAGTATAGTTTGTACTTAGATGGTATATCTCTGTATAGGTTACTGATACCTCCCAAGTCTGGCTGAAAAGAGACAGACAGGTTTATATACGTGTAGGAAACCTTAGTTCAGTAAAATAAATAGTTTAGTACAATCAGTTCTTACCTGTTTGCTTGGAACAGTTTTAACCTTAGTTCCCAAATATTTTCTTAAATATTAAAAGAATCAAGGATGCTCTGACTTTATTCTTAATCTAGAATGTTTGAGGCGAAAGAGACGCGAAGATTCCTTTTATTGTTAATTACAAAAATAGAAATCATGGTTGTATTCAATTACATCTTATGCAGAACAACTCTGCAAAAAAGCATAAATAGTAATAACAGAATTAAAATAAGTTTCACCTGAAAAGGAAAACATTAGCCACTCTAAGGAAAATATAAAATTTCACTATGTATTCTGTTGTTACTAGGAACACTGCGCATATAAGTATGCCTGGCACTTGTGTCAATCTATTATGCTTAATGTCACCTGTGTAGAGAGAAGTCTATAGTGTTATCACTAAACACAATACTCAACATGATATATCTTATGAGTCTATCATGTACACCCTCCACTAAAAGTCTCAATTAGTTCACTGTTCTTCGCAGTAATCAAGCGGCAGGTTTTATAACACTGCCTGCCACCACCACATGAAATTCTATATCCTGTAATTGCTTCGCAGAATGTTTGAAGAAAAACTCTGGATGACTTCCATCCAGTATAAGCACAAAGGCTTTCAAACGACATCGACTGAAAGAAATTCAGAGACGAGGCAAATATTCTCAGATCATGACCTGCGGGTGTACTGTCTGGATCCGCTCTGTGTATAAAATAGGTGATTTTTGCCCTTAACTGTTTCAAGGATAATGTTGAACCAGACGTCTCTCCCCTGAAAAGCTGACCTCCCTTAAAGTCTGAAGTTCTACGAAGATAGGCCTTTAGGCATTCCACTGGTCAGAGGGATGCTTCTTCCTTCAGAGGGCAGATTCTCCAGGAACCCCATCTCTTATTAGGCAGCTCGTTCTTGGCGAGAAACGTCGGGTCCGGAAAGAGGTTCAGTTCTCCGGAGTCTGTGAACTGAATGTGGCCATCATCCCTCGAGAGGGCCATTATTTCGCTAACTCTGGCTCCCGAGGCTAGTGCAAATAAGAATATCACCTTTTGAGTCAAGTCTTTCAGCAAGCAATACTCATTATTCAGAGTTGATGCTAAGTGAAGAACCTTATCCAAAGACCATTAAATGGGCTTTGGAGGAGCTGCGGGCCGAAGTTTAGCGCAGGCTTATGGAATCTTGTTGAAGATTTTATTAGAAAAGTCAACCTGGAAGGAGTATAGTATTGGTCTGGCTAGGGTAGATTTACATGTAGTAATCGTGTTGGCTGCTAAACCTTGTTCATGAAGATGGATGAAGAAGGACAAGCAGAAATCCGTAGAAATCTCCTTAGGTTTCTTCGCCTTAACAAAGGCCACCCATTCCTTCCAGGAAGACTCATATTGTCTTCTTGTTGACTTTGACTTGTATTCTTCTAAGAAGTTAATACTGCCCTTAGAAATCCCGAACCGTTTCTTGATAGCTAGGGCGAGAAAATCATGAGATGAAGGTTCTAGGTTTTCTCTGATGAAGCTGAGACAGTCAATTTCTGCTGAGTCAGGAATGGGTCTGGCAACGGGATCAGCTTCAGGCGTAGTTCCATTATCAAAGGGAACCAAACACTGTTGGGCCACTTGTGGGCCACTATTGCTGCTATCCCTCGAAAGGATCTCAGTTTGTCGAGGACTTCCAGCAGAAGGCTGGTTGGAGGGAACAGGTAGATCTTGGACCACCTGTTCCAATCTATGGACATTGCGTCTGTCACTTCTGCTAGAGGATCCTAGTACAGGGCTACATACCGGGGTAGCTTCTTGTTGTCGCTCGTTGCGAAGAGATGTATCTGCAGTCCTGGGACTTTGCGTAATATGAAGGAGAATGATTTTGCGTCTAGGGACCATTCTGACTCTATCGGTTGACCCTGAATAGAGCGTCCGCTGTCACATTGCGGAACCCTTGAAGGGGGACTGCTGATAAGTGCCATCTCTTCTTCTTCGCTAGACGGAAGATGGCCAGTATCACTTGATTTATGTGAGGCGATCTCATTACAACTTCGCTGTCTAAAACCAGACGGATGTAGATTGGGCAGCGAAGTTTCAGTTTCTTCAGAGAGAGAAGAACTGCTATGGCTTCCAGAAAATTGATGTGGAAGGTCTTGAAGAGAGGAGACCAGGTTCCCTGGACTCTCCGATAATGAGAGTGACCTCCCCACCCCTCTTTTGAGGCGTCCGTGTGAACGGTGACTGCCGGTGGAGGTGGTTTCAGAGGTGCCTTGCTCTTCAGGTTCTTGGCTTCCGACCATGGTTTGAGTAGTGATCGCAGACGATTTGGAATCGGTCTTTGTAGATCTCTTCGAGCGTTTCATGCGTAGTTTCTCCAAACTCCTGATGCATCTTGTAATTGAGCTTTCAATATTGGATCTGTCACTGAGGCAAACTGGAAGGACCTCAACACTCTCTCCTGTTGCCTTCTTGATATCCTGTCGGATTGAAGAAATCTCTTGACAGATCCTGCTATCTCTTTCCTCTTCTTTGATGGAATGGAAAGGCAGTGTGACTGTAAATCCCAGTGGATGCCGAGCCATTGAAACTTTTGAGCTGGAGATAGTCGAGACTTTCCCAAGTTGATCTTGAATCCTAAGTGTTCCAGGAACTGGATCACTTCCTTGGAGGCTTGCATGCACTCTTCCTCGGATGCTGCCCACACCAGCCAGTCGTCCAAGTAGGCCACCACCTGAATTCCCTTTAGGCGTAGTTGATGAATGACTGCATTCGCAAGCTTGGTGAATACCCTTGGGGCTATATTTAGACTGAAGGGCATGGCTCTGAAAACGTACTTTCTTTTCTGTAGTTTGAACCCTAGGTAGGGGGAAACTTGACTGTTGATTGGAACATACCAGTACGCATCCGTCATGTCTATGGAGACTGTGTATGACCGTTTGGGCAAATGGGTCCTTATGTGTTGAAGCGCCAGCATTCTGAATTTGTGGTTCACTATGAACTTGTTGAGTGTTGATAAATCCAGAATGACTGAGCTTTTCCAAATCCTTCCTCGGAACACAAAATAGCCTTCCTTGGAATCTGATGGACTTTGCCTTCCGTATAACTCTTTTGTTCAGGAGTACCTGAACATATTCTTCCTGAATGGGGGTTGAGTGCTGGAAGAATTGAGGAAAGTTTGGTGGAGTTGAGCTCCAACTCCACCCTAGTCCGTTCTTGATTAGGCTGTGGGCGCAGGGATCGAAGGTCCAACGATCCCGGAAGAGGAAAAGTCTCCCTCCTACCGGTAGCATCTCACTTGGAGTGCTGGTTGGAGGACTTGTCTCCGTGGCCACGTCCACCTTTGTTGCCCCTACCTCTGAAGGGGCATCTAGAGGACCCTCGAAAGGAACCTCGAGACTTTGGCCTAAAAGTCGTCGATTGGCTTTCAAAGACTAGGGTGAACACCGGCGATTGGGTCGCCAGTGTTTGGGGCACCAGTTGGAAGGTGGTGGTTGGATGTGCCACCGTCTGGGGCACCATGGCCACGGGAAGCTGTTGCTGTTTTCTAGGCCGAGAGGGCACTCGCACTCTTGGTCGTTTTGATTTATTCTTCGGCTGGGGACCCTCGTCAGCGGAAGATTTTCTTTTTAAGGACAAGCCAGACTTGGAGAGGAGATTCCTGTTCTCTGTAGCGGATTTGTCCACGACCTCTTTGACCACTTCGCTTGGGAAGAGGTCTTTTCCCCAGATATTGGAGGCTATGAGCTTCCTTGGTTTGTGTCTCACCGCAGCCGAGGCGAACACTAACTCTCTACAAGTCCTTTGGGCTTTGATAAAGTTGTACAAGTCCTTGGTGACTGTCGCCAAATGAGATTTGGCAAAGACCATGTACATATCTGGGGTGTCTGGAATGCTTGCCATAGTCTCTAAGCCAGTCTGCAGAGACATAGTAGCAGCAAGACGTTCTTTAGTCTCTGGTTCCCTGCGAAGGAGAGACTCTGACAGTTTCGGGAGGTTTTCGCCGAACTGTCGTCCAGCAATATCTGCCTCCAGCTTCTCAACTCTGGAGGTGTTATGAACATCCATCCAGTCTTTATCATCTGATGGAAAAGCAAGGAAAAGCAAGGTTTTCCTGCTTCAACTGCCTTTAAGGCTGCTTTAAAACCTTTGTCCATAAAGGG
Source organism: Palaemon carinicauda (assembly GCF_036898095.1). Lineage (NCBI taxonomy): Eukaryota > Metazoa > Arthropoda > Malacostraca > Decapoda > Palaemonidae > Palaemon > Palaemon carinicauda. The sequence continues at coordinate 2,705,203 of NC_090750.1, forward strand.
GAAGGCACGCTTGGGGTCAGCACTAAAGGACGGGTGCTTTTTGCTGAGAGCCGGCACCTTGGAACTAGTAAAGGCCGTCCCTTTCAAGGTGGTTGTATATAAGGCCTGAGCCTTAGAGAGTTCGAGGACAATCGCCTCCTTCAGCTCTGTTTCCTCCTTGGATGAAGGTTCCGTCCCTAGACGGACATAGCAGTCCGGGTAGGCCCTTTTGCTGGGCCAAAACTCAATTTCCTCTACTGGGACAGTACCCAGTTTCTCCGAGAGGAAGATCTCACCGCACCCCCCACCCCACCCCCTGACATTGGCATATGCTCTGCATGTCTCCAAGGGTTAATGTCAGAGAAAGCGGGAAGATCCTTGACATTTAGCTTCTTCGGGGCTGAACGTGTTGCAACCAGCTGATGCATTTCCGTCCGAAGGGAAGCTTCTTTCTCGGACGATTTCTTCTGAATGTCCTGCACCATAGACAGCAGTGAGTGCAACGTACTCTTGATGGAATCTAGCTGGGGTGCAGTAGATGAAGTTGAAGGCACCAGCTCAGTCACCGTGGCTGAAGATACCTAAATCATTTCGGTCTTATCGACTTCAGCCTCAGGAGGTACGTCATCCTCCTGCTCCAGTTCTTCCAGTATGAGATTGTTCTCAGTCTCCTCTGAGACAACCGACATGTTGTCATCTAAATGGATGCCCTTCAAGGCGTCCGAAACAACAGATTCTATCGGAATCTCTACTAGGGGAATCTTGGGTTGAGCCTTGGTAATGATTGCATCCGCAGATGCCCTAGGGAAAAGACAATCCCTCATCCTC
>NC_090750.1:2716009-2718509 GCF_036898095.1 Palaemon carinicauda
GATATAGACAGACGTTTCACCGGTCCAAAGTTCCAACCGATTTATCGGTTTTGGGGTAAAATATATATATATATATATATATATATATATATATATATATATATATATATATATATATATATATATATATATATATATACGTGTGTGTGTGTTTGAGAGATAGAGAGAGAGAGATCAAATATTCAAAACATGATACAACAATTACAGAAAAAGATCTGTCATTTGAAAATTATCAATTAAAAAGGAATGTAGACCCATAGAAATATGAAAATATAAAAGTTTTAAACCATGATAAAGAATTACCAAAACATCTCTCATAATATAAATATCAAATAAATACAAAACAATGAAAACTTTACCTTTCAGTTTGCCATTGATGCTTTCTAGATTCTCCAGGATTCCTTGTAAAGTGAACACAATTATTTGTTCATGCTCCTGACAGTGGATCAGATTCACCACTGTTAGGAGTAGTAACAAACTAATGATTTTGTTCATCTTAACTTAGAATCTTGACTGACTCTCTTCTTCAGCCCTGGATCTTTATATACCCAATTCCTCAAGAGGACACGTTGCACGGAAACATGATTAAGTCAACATTTCAAAGGCTTTGGCCCTCTTTAATCAAATCAGAGTTCTTCAAGTGGATGACTCATACGTCGGGGAATAGGTGGCTAAGAGGTTTTGTTATCTCAGGCTTTATGACTCAGGGTGATAAGAGGTTTTCAAGCACTCACAGGAAGGGTCAGGGAAAGATAAGCCTGTTCAATTCATTTAAAGGGGAAACTGCCCCGTTGTTACCCAAGTATATATTCAAAACGAATTTTACTATTCATGTTGTTCATATTATGATATTAATATTTGAAATGAGCAAAAATGGAAAATAATATAGGACCTGAATTTGAAAAAATAATATCGCCGTCCTGATGATCAACATTAACACTAGAACGGCCACTGATGGTTAACCCCCTAGAACGACCAAGCGGTCAAAATGACCGCACATACATTTCCATTGCAGTTATGCTATTCTTTTTTTTAATTTATAATTCCTAATTTAATTTTGGTAACTTATGATTATTCTACGATAACGGAGAACTGTTCATGAAATAAACAAGCTGTGTTTTATTTAAACCAATGCCATTTAAGGGTACATTCATTTTTGTTCAATAGGGAAACTCAATATTAAGGAATGAAATAATAAAGATTACAATTGCTATAATGATTAAAAATGCTGCTGATATTGAAAGAGTATGTGGAAAAAATATTAACATGGATACAGAAAAATACAGGTAGGTTCTATGAACAATATTCACATAAACCCTATTACACATACATAGAAAACGCACACACGCACAAACACACACACACACACACACATATATATATATATATATATATATATATATATATATATGTATATATAATATATATATATATATATATATATATATATATATATATATATATATATATATATATATATTTACACACACACACACATATATATATATATATATATATATATATATATATATATATATATGTCTATATATATATATATGTATACATATATATATAAAGATATATATATATATATATATATATATATATATATATATATATATATATATATATAAATATAAATATGAATATATATATATGTATGTATATATATATATATATATATATATATAATCTATATATATATATATATATACATATATATATATATATATATATATATATATATATATATATATATATATATATGTATGTATATATTGTGTGAGTGTTTGTATATATAGCGCTAAATTCCTTACAATGTATGATTTACTGGTTACATTTTACACAATTCTTTCCCAAACTTCTAAAATCACAGCAAATTTGTCAGTTTGCATTCCAATGGATCGTGATGATCGAATGTCAAATCTAAGGAATTTCATAATTTCCTTGAAACGTTCTCTTGACATTGTGTCTTGGAAAAAGGGAGGCACCCATTTTACTGACCAAAGGTTTTCAACAGATTGTCCTTTTGCAAGAACTCCTCTGGCATACATAATGCCTATAGTAGCATAAATCTCTTCAAATGATATGTTCGAATTCTCATCATTCAATTTCATTCTCGCTTCAGTTTCTGTACACTTTTGTATGTGTTTGATAATGAAATCATCTATCAATAATGTGAAAGCGCTCAGAACTTGTCCAAGAAAAACTTGAGGTTTGGCAAGGGATGTTGGTCCCGGTATTTCTCGTGTTATGTTATGGGCGGTAATTCTCCCGGCATTGACAAGATCCTGTTCTATAACTTCCCACCGTGTTCCATCCTTGCCAGTCAGGATAGTAGTAGAAGTTGTTTGCACATCTACAATATCTTCTTGTTTCAAAGAGCAACAGTACTTTACAACTGTTAATTTTCATTATCACTATCGTCATAATAATCATCATATTCAGATGAACTTTCTTGATTGGGGATATACTCGTTTTCTTCATCTTCAGATATAGG
>NC_090750.1:2726009-2728509 GCF_036898095.1 Palaemon carinicauda
GTGAATGATAGGAACAATTTATTATTTATCTTTGATTATAGTGTGATAGTTCAGTTAGTTAGGAGTGTTTGTAAGTGTTTTTCTTTTTTATTTTGGCAGGCCGTGATTCCTCCTTTGGGAGAGAGTTTCCTCGAGTGTTTACTTGATTGTTGACGACTTGGCCTGTAACAGAACTTGATACGATTGCTCAGATTTATTTTGTTGACGACCTGGACTACGATTATGATTATGATTTGATTGCTCTTAACGATTTTATTGATATAGATGCCATAATGACCCCGCCCGTATGAAGGAATTTCCGTCTGGACCACTGATGAATAAGATTGTGATGATGATGATAATGATGACTATGATTAATTAACCCCGATATAGGAAGTGAGTGTGGTAGTTGGACTCGGGGTACTACCGTTTGCCAATAAGTTGTGGCAGTGGGCTGTGAAGGTCTCTGGGGCCTTGTATGGACAACGGTGTCCACATACTGTGATTTATTATTTTAGTTGCGTTTTTTGTACTGTTTGTGAATGGTGTCGGTGTCGGGTTTGTGAGGGTTATTTTGAGTATTGGCGACGGTGTCCGTGGTCACACATATATTTACTGAATATTTTGTTTTTGAAGATTTAGGTTTGGTGATTTGTTTGTCTGTCTTTAGTATTAAGGTTTCGTGAATGACATTATTTTGGTTATTTGAATATTTTTAAGTGATTGTTATAGTTAGTAAGAAATATATAGTTTTAAGGTTATGTTTTGTTTTGGTTATTTCGTCCTTTTTGTCTAAGAGTCTGGTTGTAGATTACGTAAGGGGAAAGTTTGTTTTGTGGAGACCATTGTCAGTAAGTGTGATTCAGGGTGTGGGGGTTGTCCTTGCAACATCCCGCCACATTATTTTGGCGCCCGAACAGGGACAGCCGAGGTGGGATTGAAGCTGGACTCTTAGACGAAGGACTGATAGGATAAGATATAAGATATAAGGTTGATGAAAAATGGAGGAGCAGTTAAGGGTTTTGAAGGAGGAATTGCGGCTGAGTAAGGAGCGTGAGGAGAGGTTGCTTGTAGAGAATGAGAGGTTGCACTGGGAGAATGAGGCGATGCAGAAGGAGCTTAGGGAGTTAAAGGGAACTGTAGAGAGAGTGGAAGAATGTGTTGAGATGAGGATGAAAGAGAATGAGGAACGGATGGAGAACCGGTTGGAAGCTATGATGGGGCAAGTCATGGGGATGATGAAAACTATAATGGGTGAAGGTGCAGTCGGGGGAGTGTTCTCAGCTTCGGGTAATGGGTTGGTAGTGGAAGAGAAGGTTAAGGTAGGTGATAATGGGAAAGGAAGTGATAGTGATAGTAGTAATAGTGATGGTGATATTGAAGATAAGGGAATTAGGCATAGTAAGGATGAACAGAAAGGTGAGAGGAAAGATGAAAGAAAAGGTAAAAGTGATGTGAAGAAAGAGAAGAAAAAGTATCAGGCTGATAGCAAGGACGATCGTGAATGGGTGAAAGTGGTAAGTAAGAAAAAGGGTAAGAAGGGAATGGTTAAGGATAGGAATTTAAGTGTGGAAGTGGATTCATTATATTCAAATGAGGAAGAAGGTAACAAGGGAGTAGACAGTGATGATAGCAGTGAGAATGAACGTGATGTGTGTAAGACTGTGTTTATGAGAGAGGTACCTCGGTGTGAAAGGTTCAATGAGCATAGCAGTAGGGATGTATATGATTTTTTCAAGGAGTGTGAGAGGTATTGTCAGGATAAGTATGGTGATAGTAATAGAGTTTGGGCTAGGGAGTTAGGAGAATATTTGACTGGGTATTTGTTGACGATGTATGGAGTGATAATGAGTGTAGGTGACGTTGATTATGAAAGTGTGTAAAAGAGAATAATTGAGCAGGTAAAACGTATGAAAGGGAGTGTTAAGTATAAGCGTAAGAATGATTTTGATGAAGCACGGATGAATGCAGGAGAAGCGATATCGATGTATGTATGTAGGTTGGAAACTTTAGCTAGGAAGAAGTATGGGGATGAAGGTATAAATGAGAATAAGGAGTTAATGAGGAAGTTTTTGGCAACAGTACCTGAGAATGTGTGTGAATTCATTAATTTGAAACGCAAAGAGAAAATGAGGTGGACGCAAGAGAGATTGACATGGGATGATACACTAGAGATAGTTGAGGATTATGAGTTAGATAGGTGCATGAAAGAAAGTAAATCTGTGAGTGTAAGAACTGGAATGGAAGAAAGTGTAATAGAATTTGGTAGTTACAAGGATGCAATTTTGAGAGGACCAATGAGGGTAGCTGATAATGTAGTAGATAGGAGTGTTAGGGCAAGTAATGTGGGAATATCTGTAAGGACAAATGAAGGATTTAGGCAGGGTAATTGGCGCAATAGGGATAGGAGTGTGAGTGCACATCGAGGTATGTCAGATAGCCGTGTCCGTGATGGAAAGTGTTATAGGTGTGGGAAAGTAGGTCATAAGAAGAATGAATGCAGATGGGCTCTAGGTGCTTG
>NC_090750.1:2736009-2738509 GCF_036898095.1 Palaemon carinicauda
CAGTGCTGGTAGTTGCTGATGCTGGTGCTGGTTCTTTGAATGACTGATGGGGCTGTTCCCTCCATATATCTAATTTTAAAGGTTCCTGATCTAAGTTACGCAATCAGTTAAATTCCATCTTGATAATGAGTTTTGTAAAGACTAACTATAGGCAGTCACCAAGTCATCCTACTAACTAGTGGAGGGAGACAGTTGAGGGAGTTGTCTATTAAAGGACAAAGTCTCTCTTGGATTCATAAGTATTGTTGAAGGGGGATGTTTACTATTGTCTTTCTAAAGTTTTAGCAGCAGCAATCATCAGATCAAAAGCTTTAAAAAACGAGAGTCCGATATGACTTTAATCTATAAAGATTCTGAGTATTTATGAAAAATTTATGAAGATTTATCTCACAATTTTAATATAAGGTCTATAGATAGACAAGTAAACATAGACTGAGAATGGAAGTTAAGGGATTGGGTAAGTGGTGAAAGGGAAATAAGGTACAGAAAAGAATAAGAAAGATATGGCTTCGTGTGCTTCTAAAATTCCCTTACATTTCATACAAAAGCTTCCGGAGAAGAATTTGTGTATTGTCTTCTTATTGTTTACCATATTATGTTTATGAGCTGACATTACGCTTAAAATGATTGTCTTTTCATTGTATATGCTACGTTCTCTTTTTTCTTGACGATCTCGAATAAGATCTATGCTTCTTCTTGATTCACTTTTGAAAGATTTGAAATCATTATATAGAGACAGAAAAGTATTTATATTTTCTCCTTAAATTTTTATTCCCTTCACTTTAAATGATTGATTGGTTGATCTATACTTTACTTTCAGAGCAAGACGAGCTTCTACAAAGAATTCCTGGTAAGTCTCTGGACTATTATTATATATATAGTTTTAATCTGTCAATCCAGCAACTAATAATCATTGTAAACATTAATCCTCAACTGATTAACTACATATCATAAGCAAAAATGTATCATAGTTTGGAACAATATCCTGAATTACACAGTTATTAGAATATTGATTTTTTTTTTCTCTTCATTTATGCAACTATTTGAAAAATCATTATTTATATTTTCAGATATACAAGAGAAACTCCAACACCTTGAAAATAATCTTCAAGGTAATCTTTCTAATAGATTGGTTCCAATTATTTTAATTTCCTCTCTCCCAATCTCTTCAATTTACACCCAAAAAGATGATTATTTGTTGACTTATATGTGATTGAGGAGCCCTCATTGCATATCCAGTAGTTGTCTCTTTTTCTGACCATTTAAAGATATTTAAAAAATATCAAGCCAACTGACATAGTATTTTGAATTATCTGTTATAATTGAATGAGTCACATTTGTATCAAAGTGTTGAGCCTAGTGTTCGAGTGAATATGAATTTCGTCAGCATAATTGATTGGCGTATCGAGTGGAAAATAAACCATGGTTATAATATGATTTGGGGATGCAGGGCGCCCAATAAATCCGATATGACTGAGGCATAGAGCTGTAGTTCAGAGAAGAAGAGTGATATTGAGGACCAACTGAAGAAAGTAGGCTGTATAATAAAACCCCTGATGTCCATAGATGAGATGAAGCTGTTCAGGAATGATACTACGGATAAAGACGAGCTAATCCAGGCAGTGTGATTGTATCAGGATATATCAAGAGGGAGTTTGGAATAGAAAAGTGTACCTTAGATAAAATTAGGAGAGGAAAAGTAATAAGGATTGAAGGGATAAATCTGCCACGTAGAAATGTCATCAAGGATATAGACAGCAGGCTACAAAAAACTTGATATATTAACAGGAGAGCAAATAAAAACCAAAACATACAGGAAAATATTGAAAGAGACTGAGAGCAATTTACAAGATTAAATATGGAAATATGGTAATGGCTCTGAAAACCTGTCCAGTGCCATTTACGAAGTACAAGTCTGGAATAGTGGAGAGGAAGATCTCAGAGCTTTGCAACATGTGTAGAAACACTAAAAAATATAAAAGGACAAGTATCAATGACTGCAACAAAGAGCAAATATTAAGTGGCTCTAAATACCAGAGTGTGAAAGAGGAATTGGAATCATTAGTGTAGAACATTGAGTCAACATCGAAATAGTAGAGCACTTTAATAGTACTAAAGATCAGTGAAAAGGATTGGCTAAGAAGTTTATGGGAAGAATCACCATAAAACAGGATGAAGACCCAGAATATATAAGGTGAGAACAGGAAAAATGCATGGACCATTCCTGTGAAAAACTGAAGAATTGGTCCGTAAGGAAATATGGCCGTTGGTACAGAGGGGAGAACTTAAGAATAATACTGAAAGGATGATAATGGCAACATATGATCAGGTCTTAAAAACAAGATATATTAAATTAGGTATACCGGGAAAACACATCTCGTCAAAGTGCAGGAACTGCATGTCAAAAGAAAAAACAATTAACCACATTTACAATGAATTTGAGAACTTGCTCAAGAACAATATAAGAAATGATATAATACAGTGTGTGAAACTCTCCATT
>NC_090750.1:2741009-2743509 GCF_036898095.1 Palaemon carinicauda
ATATATATATATATATATATATATATATATAATATCATAAAATCAATCCAACATTCAATGAATTAATTCTTACTATAGAACAAATTTTCAAATCCCCTATAACAACAATTCTCTAAATGTCATAAATCCTTTTTTTCTGCTCAAAAGATCTTGCATATTATCCACTTTTCTACTTCAGGGCTCAGCCGAGAGACTGCACAGTGTCTCAAAGGGGAAGACTTGGAACACTTGACTAATGTGTCAGCAGCAGGTAAGTTCTTTTCTTATTCAGTTAAAATTATTTATGAATTGTATAGTTAAAGAAAAGATTAGAATGACATCTTTATATTAACACAATCTTGAATATATCATGATTACTTGTCTGATCGATATCCTCAATAAATATACTGATTATATTCTTGTTCATTTGTTTTCCTATTCACTTTGTTAAGTAGAGCCATATCTATTTCTTTATCAATTAGAGAAGATTTCAGAAAGCACAAAAGTTACAATACGTTGTTCAGAGGATTATTTTCTTCTCCACAGCCAATCAAGAGATAAAGTCTTTACACGAAGAGATGTCCGAAGTCATCTCTTGGTCACGAAAAGGTCAGTCAATGTACACTGAAGCATTGATATCTCCATATCATCCTTCATTTTACCTTGCTATCTTATTCTCTGCCTTCCCCTCTATCTTACCATACCACCCTAACATGATCCTCCAATGCTCTCCTCTCTTATATCAATCATTAACACTGGACTTATTATTCAATTATACATCTCAATATTTAACTTATTATCGGAAACCTTTAGAAAAAAAAATAATAGAAAAAAATTCTAAAAATGTATACCTTAGTCTCTTCAATTTATGAAAAAAAAAAAAACATCATATTTCTGCATTGTGTAATCGGTAGAAATAACATTGGAGTCAAGTTATCAGGTGGATAACTGATTCTATATGACATTATTCAAGTAAGGTATTGTTTTTTGACAACAGACAAGTGCTCAGAAGGAAATCTCCAATGTGGGAAGTTCAGGACCTGCGAGAACACCCCGTTCAGCTTCACCTGTTCTTGTTCTTCTGGTTTCACCTGGGATGGTTCAGAATGTAAAGGTAAGACGCAATATACAACTTTATGTTGTTCTTTCTAAAGAACTATTTTCATTTACATCTTTAATTAGTATATCCTTATGATATAGTTTGATTTTTTTCCATAGCTATGTTCAATTTGCCATTCTTTCACTCTTTACTAGTTTTCTTTTTTTGATGTATTTGAGAACTGTTTCCTGCATTTTCTTTCGTTGTTTTATTCCAAATTTACACGGTTCCTTTTATTATTATTGATATGAGATTTTTATTAGGCTTATGATAATTAGTAAATTTGTAAGGCATTTATGTATAATTTCATTATGATATTTATGAATATAAAATATTTCTCTTTACAATCGATACACTTTCAACAGATTGAAAATCTATCAATGTTCTTTTTGAAGATTATGGTCTGTTTGAGTATCAACTTATCTGTTTTTTGTGTTCATAAATGGATTTTCCTTTAACTCTTACCGTATTGATTTTAAATTTCACAATTATTCTCACACACATACACACACACACTTATATATATATATATATATATATATATATATATATATATATATATATATATATATATATATATAGTAGAAAGGCGAAGGAAAGCAGATACTTCTGCATTTAGACAGTTTATTTGCTAAGATTTCGGGAACAACATTTCCCGTCATCGGAGCTGAAAAAAGGGAATTTAAAACACAGATCAAAAGACATTACGTTAATTAAGTCAATGAAATTCAGTTAGAAGGCAAGAATTATAAAAAAATAAATCGAAATGCTCAAAAAATGAAGTCGATGAAATATACTAAAAATAATAAATTAAACCATATAAATCAAATTAAAAATTAAAAGATTTTTTATCTGTGTTTTAAATTCCCTTTTTTCAGCTCCGATGACGGGAAATGTTCCCGAAATCTTAGCAAATAAACTGTCTAATTGCAGAAGTATCTGCTTTCCTTCGCCTTCCTACTATATATATATATATATATATATATATATATATATATATATATATATATATATATATATATATATATATATATTTATACATACATATGTATAGATATATATAATATCATAATGTTATATTATATGATAAAATTATAATATTATAATATTAAAGTATATTAATATCATAATATTATGATAATATAATATTGTATTATTACACCATTATGATATACAATATAATATGATAATATCATAATACTATAATATTATATTAAACCAAAAACCTATACCAAATACTTAATCATTTCGTCATTGTGATATCACAGAAGTTTAGTTACAATCATTATCAAAGATATATTCTAAGATATAAACCATTTATTCCAACTAGATTTCCTAAAAACATTACAAATGTTGTAACTTTCAAAACTTCCTTTAAAGAAACTAACTGTTGAAAAAGTGTCAAATATATAATAATGTTAA
>NC_090750.1:2753509-2756009 GCF_036898095.1 Palaemon carinicauda
GAGAGAGCCACTATTTCACTAGCTCTGGCCCCCAAAGCGAGTACAAACAGAAATATGACTTAAATTCAAAACCTTCTAAGCGCATTCCTCATTGTTCATTATTTATACACAATGAAGAATCATATCTAATGACCATGCAAAGGGTCTTTGGAGGCGCTGAAGGAATAAGCCCAGCATGGGCCTTTGTAGTTCATTAAAAACGTGGTTAGAAAGGTCGACCTGTAAGGCATATGGTATCTGACTTGTCAAGGCAGGCTTGAACAATAGAATTGTGTTGGCTGCTAAACCTTGCTCATGAAGGTGAATGAAGAATGATAAATAGGAATCTGTCGAGATTTCTTTTGGTTTCTTCGCCTTGACAAAGGATATCTATATCTTCCTTGAAGCCTCATAATGTCTTCTGGTTTCCTCCAAAAGTCTAAACTGACTTTTAACACCGAATCTTTTTCTCATCGCTAAGGAGAAAAAATCAGGAGATGTAGGTTCCGTGTTTTCTGTGATGAAGTGAAGACAGTCGACTTCTGTACCCGCTGAGACAGGGATGGATCCGGTAGCGGTACGAGTTTTAGTCGTAGTTTCAATGCCAGAGGGAACCACACGCTATTTGGCCACTTGTGGGCCACTATTGCTGCTTTCCCTTTGAAGGATCTCAGCTTATCGGGAATTTTCAAAAGGAGGTTGTATGGAGGGAACAGATAAATATTGAACCATCTGTTTCAGTCTACGGACATAGCGCCCACTGCCTCAGCTAGCGGATCCTCGTATGGGGACACGTAAATATCTATTTTCTTGTTGTCTTTCGTCGTGAAGAGGTCCATCTGCAGCTCCGGGACTTGGCTCGAGATGAAGGAGAACTATATTGCGTCAAGGGACCATTCTGACTCTATAGGTGTAAACCTGGATTGAGCGTCCGCTGTCACATTGCGGAACCCTTGAATGTGAACTGCTAACAGGTGCCATTTCTTCCATTCCGCCAAACGGAATATGGCCAACATCACTTGGTTGATTTGAGGTGACCTTGACCCTTGTCGATTCAGGCATCTTACTATCACCTCGCTGTCTAGAACCAGTCTTATGTGGGTCGAGTGGCGAGGAGATACTTTCTTTAGTGTCAGAAGAACTGCTGGGGCTTCTAGAAAGTTGATGTGAAAGGGCTTGAAAAGATTGGACCAAGCTCCTTGGACTCTCTTCTTCATGAGAGTGACCTCCCCAGCCTTCCTTTTAGGCGTCTGTGTGGGTAGTTACTGACGGGGGAGGAGGTTGAAGAAGTATTGATATCTTGAACTGCTTGGCATTGGACCACGGCTTGAGAAGCGTTCGCAGTCGAGTCAGTAGAGGTCTTATTAGATCTCTTCGCGCGTTCGATGCGAATTTTCTCAAGACTCCTGTTGCATCCATTGGCTGTGCTCTTAGCACTGGGTCTGTTATCGAAGCAAACTGTAAAGAGCACAGCACTCTCTCCTGTTCGCGTCTTGATATATGTTTGGATTTCAATAGTCTCTTGACAGATCCTGCTATTTCTTTCCTCTTCTTCCCAGGCATGGAAAGTCAATGTGACTCCAAATTCCAGTGGATTCCCGACCACTGAAATTTTTGAGCTGGAGAAAGTCAAGACTGTTTTATGTTGATCTTGAATCCCAGATGTTCCAGGAACTGGATCACTATCTTAGAAGCTTGCATGCGTTCTGTCCTGGATGCTGCCCACACCAGCCAGTCGTCCAAGTAGGCTACTACTTGGACCCCCTTTAGGCGTAATTGATGGACGGCTGCGTTCGCGAGCTTCGTGAAAATCCTTGGGGGTATGTTTAGCCTGAAAGGCATGGCTCTGAAGGCGTAAAGTTTTCTATGTAACTTGAAGCCTAGGTAGGAGGAGAGGTGACGATTAATTGGAACGTGCCAATAAGCGTCAGACAAGTCTATAGAGACAATATATGCCCTTTTGGGCAGCAGGGTCCTTATGTGTTGAAGTATGAGCATTCTGAACTTGTAGTTCACTATGAACTTGTTGAGTGGCGACAAGTCTAGAATGACTGAGTTTTTCTTAGTCCTTCTTTGAAACACAAAACAGCCTTCCTTGGAATTTGATGGACTTAACTTTCTGGATTACTCTTTTGTCTAAGAGCTCTCGGACATATTCTTCCAGAACGGGGGATGAGTATTGGAAGAATTGAGGAAATTGAGGTGGAGGACTGCTCCAGCTCCAACCTAGTCCATTCTTTATTAGGCTGTGGGTCCAGGGATCGAAGGTTAGCGATCCCTAAATAGCTGTAGTCTCCCTCCTACTGGAAGTATATCAATTCTGCTATTGTGGAACTGAAGCCTTGCCTCCTTGACCGCGTCCTCCCCTGGATCCCCTTCCTCTTGAAGGGCATCTAGAAGAACCTCTAGCTGTTCCTCTACCTTTTGCACGAAAGGAAGAAGTCCGCCTTTCGAAGGCTGGGTTAAAAATTGGTGACTGTGTCGCCACTTGTTGAGGTACCAGCTGGTTCGTGGTTGGAGG
>NC_090750.1:2771009-2773509 GCF_036898095.1 Palaemon carinicauda
AAAGAACCAGAATAAACATGTCTGCGTGTTTCCTCTCTAACATTGTCTGTTTCTCGAACAGGAAAATTCCTGTAGCCTTGAGGTTTTGTATAAAAAGTAGAGTGTTCTTTTAATAAAGTTACTTAGTTCATTGCTTCCTGCCTTTGAGTCACAACCTTTCTCTCAGCCCGTCACATTGGTGACCCCGGAAGTCGATTCGCTCCCACCGTCTTCCTCCCCCACCCCCCTATCCCCTCCATCGTTGGTACTATGACGGACTCTACGGAAGTTGGCGCTGGGGCTGCCCCATTCAAACTTTCATCGTTTGCCAGTGGAGAGGCGTTTGCTTGGTTTCAGCGCGCAGAAATACAGTTTCACATCAACGGCATGACTCGCTCAACCACCAAAGCAGATTAAGTTCTCGCGGCGATACCCGAGGACACCTTCCCAAAAATATCCAAACAAGGAGACACCCCAATAGCGTATGACGCCCTCAAAACATAGCTTCAGCAAAGCTTTTTCAGCTCTCTCAAGAACCGTTGGGGGACCAAAGGGCTTCGCTTGCCCTCAGGGAAATGACCAGTATCGCTCGTCTTCAACCTGCTGCTGACGGGTCTCCTCGTGAGGTGAACCTACTTCGTGCCCTTTGGATACGCCGTTTACCTGGACCTATACGCGCTGCCATACCCGATGTCGATAGTTTACCCATAAAGGACTTGATGACCAAAGCCGACGCCCTTATGGACAGCCACTTCAAGACCTCCATCAACGCCTCCACCCCTGACGAAGAGGATGCCTATTCAACGTCAACCGAAGCTGACATGAATGCCGTAGGACATACACGCCTACCCCGTGACGTGCTGAAGCGGCGACAAAGCCAACCACCACCTACCAATCGCTCGTGCCCCAACAAACTACTTCTACAGCCACTTAGTACCTCCTATCCGCTGAGGTTTTGCTACTACCACTTCAGATTTGGGGCAACCGCGAAGAACTGTGCCAAGGATTGTCAGTGGCCAAAAAACGTGTAAGTAGGCCATCGCTCGTGGCGGTGGCCTCCCGTGTTTCTAATCTTTTCTTTTCACATGATGCAGGAACGGGCGTGCGATTTTTAGTAGACACGGGTGCTTGTCGTTCTCTTTTGCCAAGGACACTCTTCAAGACACGACGTAGTCTGTCTACATCTGCCGACATCCGCTTGGTAGCTGCCAACGGATCTGCGATACCCACATACGGTTACGAGAACCTCACATTATCGTTCGGAAACAGTAAATTCAATTGGAAGTTTCTCGTTGCTGACGTCACAATGCCAATCCTGGGTGCGGATTTCCTCTCTCATTTCCACCTTCTGGTCGATGTCACCCACCGACGATTGGTCAACGCAGACTCGTACTTGTCGACACCTCTTCAACCCGCCCCCTCTAACCTCGCTCTCCACATCAACGCACCCACGGATGATTACGCCCACCTCCTCACGTCGTACCCGGAAGTTTTCCGTCCAGAACTTCGCCAAACACCCACGGTTCCTGCCAAGCATGGTATTTATCACCATATCAAGACGACGGGACCCCCAGTCTTCGCAAAATTCAGACGTCTGGCACCGGAACGATTGGCCAAACAGACGTTCGTCGAAATGGAGGAAATGGGCTTTTGCCAAAAGGCCTCCATCCCATGGTCGTCACCCTTACACATCGTTCTGAAGAAAGACTGCTCCCTCCGTCCGTGCAGGGATTACAGGCGCCTGAACATGCAAACAGAACCGGATCACTACCCCCTCCCAAACATTGCCGACGTGACATCCTACCTGCACAAAGCGAAGGTTTTCTCTACGCTCGCCCTCCTGAAGGGGTATTATCAGGTACCTATGAACCCAGAAGACATTCCCAAGACCGCCATCACCACTTTGTTTGGTACATACACATTCAATTACTCCTGTTTTTGCCTTCGTAATGCTGGGGCCACGTTTCAATGTCTCATGGATGGCATCTTAGGGGACCTCCTTTTCTGTGTATGTTATGTGGACGACATACTTGTGTTCTCCTCCTTAAAAGAGGAACACCTCCGTCACCTGCATATCGTGCTCGACCGCCTGCAACAAAATGGCCTTGTAGTCCGGTACGACAAGTGTACCTTTGGCGCCAACGAAGTGTCGTTCTTAGGGCACCGCATCACTCCTGAAGGAGTCCATCCCCTCCCTGAGAAGGTAGCAGCCGTTCAGAACTTCCCCGCGCCCTCGACCGTCAAAGCTTTGAGGAGTTCTTGGGCATGATCAACTATTATCACCGTTTTCTGCCAGTCATTTCTGCCACTCTTGCTCCCCTCTACTCCTCCCTCAAGGGCAATCCAAAGGACCTGAAGTTGGGTCCCCTTCAAGAAGCAGCCTTTTGCAATGCAAAGAAGGCCCTATCAACTGCTGTGGCTCTCGCTTTTCCTATCCCACATGCCCCTCTCCTTCTCTCCACCAATGCCAGCGACGTCGCTATTGGTGCAGTACTCGAGCAGGTGGTCAACGGCTCGCCCC
>NC_090750.1:2778753-2783753 GCF_036898095.1 Palaemon carinicauda
CGATAAGCAGAGACTTGATTTCCTTCAATCCTCTTTCCCTTCGGCTAAACTGACTGGTTCAGTTTTCCATTCCACTAGAATTAAATTAATTAAAATGCTTTTGATTGACCATGATGTTTATTGAGGTGTAAACCAAAATAGTATATATATTTTTTGATTGTACAAAGACTGCTGATTTCTCTGCTCCTAAGATATGTTTATATTCTACAAGTTAAGAAAGTTCTTTCTATTATTTCTTAGAAAATTGACAATGTTAATGATATAGGTAAATTCATTCATATTAGTATTATCTAAAGTACTTGAAGGTATGTTGGCACAGCTTTTATAGGTAATAATCTGCTCTTTACCTTGAAATTTTGTTTTAACATTACCCTTACAGCATGCAGTGCCACACCCACAATTTCCAATGCTGCAGTAGAACTCCTTGGTTTTGGTCTGTTGGGCTTTGTATAATTTGCATTGATTCTAGTATTGCCTTTGACTGTGTTTATCCTGAAGCCTGTTTTTTCAAATTCAAAATATTAGGTGTAGGTGGATATTTTCTTAGCATCATTACTGAGTTTATAAGTAATAGGTTGTAATGAGTATTTTTTCTATGAACACTGCATTGTAATATGTGGTTTTCCTTTGGGTTATTCTTAGCGATTACTTTTCCTACTATTCGATTTTATACATATGTGGTTTGGCTAAGAAAATAAGATCATTGCAGGTACAAAATCTTTATGTTATTCCCGAGTATATTTCCCTGTCCAACTAAATATAGATTAGGATATTTACAGATAGGTGCCTGATAGTTTTCAAAAATCATTTCTCAAAAAAACCACTCTAGTCTATGTCAATGTAATTATGAATAAAAGTGTGATAGATAATAAGATTTAAGGGGAAAAAAAATATTAACCCATTGTATGAAATCACATACAATTGAATATCCTTTGAAGTGGTGCAGTCGAGTTATTACTATAAAGTATCAACAACACAGAAAGTGTAGGAGTAAAAGACTGATAAGTCATGTTTAACATATCAATTTCTGAATCATTTATGTAAAACACAGTGTAACATAGCATAGCAACTTTATTTTCTAGTCTAAGGTACCATTCAAACATATTATCAAGTTTATCAAGAAATTCAGTAGCACAGCCCGTGGAATAGTGAAGTTGGCTTTTGCAGTCCTGCTTACAATTACATCTTATCGTACTGAGAAGAGACTGGGTGCAGGAGGCTAGTCCATCATTATGAATTAGCGCACAACCATCCATTTTTCATCCCCATACAGTTGGATCAATATCATTCCCAAAGCAGTGCTGTAACTGGCAGTACCCCGTTTACCTAATTTGCTAACCTGTTGTGTAAGAAGGAATAGGTCATTAAAATTTAAATCCCCATAGTAGAACAGAAGAACTAATAGATCAGTGTCTTCACCACTCACTGTTGTGCATGTGTTTGCTGCTGATTCTATGGCATGTTGTACTATTAAAAGATCGGCATCGCTTTTGCCATGAGGTCTCTCACAGCCCTTTTCCTCCATTTTTGCATAGCATGGTTAATATATTTATGTTTATTCGGTTTATTTGACCAAATGTGTTCCTTTTCCAATATAAGTTGCATTTTCCCAGTAAAGTTTATATAAGGACCACTTATGCAGCCTGTATGTCTCATATTGGGTTAGGTCTTTGTTATTGGCTCATTAGGATACCCATCAAATAGTATTATAGGTCTCTCTTCATATTTCTTTACAACAAGATCCACATACATTTGGCGTAATTTATCATAGGTTTGGCCATGTTTCCATTTTATCCTCTGAAGGAGTGAGCCTCCACATATTATCCTCCAAGGATATTTCAATATGACAACTGTTTCAACCATAGATGTTTGGAAACTAGAAAGTTCATATTTCAGTAATTCCCCAAGTTCCATAACTTTTGGTCTAGTCACAATTGTCAGTAAATGCTTAAACATTAATCGTCGGTCAAAATAGATGGTATCTTGATCTACCTCCACAACGCTTTTGTACCTATAGTCTATTTTTTATAGCGGTGCATATTTGTACCGACTCACAATGGTGCCCTTTTAGCTCGGAAAGGTTCTTGATACCTGATTGGTCGGAAGTGTTTTTGTCCGAACACCTTCATTGTTCTCAAATAATTAATAAGTAATGTGAATCAAAATTTATTTATTAACCTATATTTCTCCATCAGGTATATGCTTTGCCAATCAACAATGTGAAAGAATAAACATATTATAAAGTATTGTCATGGTAAGTCTAAATTTAAAACACAATCTGCCGAAGTCAACGACAGCAGCTTATCTTTGGATGCACGCTTTGTAATTTTGTAATTTTTCACATATTTTAACACGAATTGGGATAAATAACACTCAGCATAAGTTAAACATGTTAACATAAACTTTCTTTGAATACCAGAATTTACCAAAAACATGGAATTAATAAAACCCGATATTTGTGAAAACTTATGGGGAGGTAAAAGAACAGCCTGTAGCGGTCTGGCGGGAAAACAATCCCTTCTGACTGTGTCATCGACGCCTTTTTTTTTTTCTTTTTGTAATATAGTTCGACCTACTCCTTTCAGTTTAAATAATCTTGCATTGTCTCTCTTCGTAATGTTTTGCTTAGTACCTTACATAGTAAGTATGTAAGATTATAAATGATAATAACAACATAAATTTTATGCTGTGTATCAAGTATGGCCTATTCTGTAAACCTGTTCAGTAGCTCACATTATATCAAATGAAATTAAGCATAGTATTTTTTTTTCTTTACTAATCCCACCTCTACACTATTGTAATGAGACTAGCACATGCTTTCCTTCAAGCCAACACTTACCACAGAGGATAAGAGATAAGGAATCGTAGTGCTGATATCCCATATATGAGAGAAGGGATATCGGAGAAAATAGATATATATATAAGGTGAAGGACAATGCAAGACTATTCAAACTGAAAAGAATAGAACGAACTATATTACGAAATAAAAACTGCGTCTATGACAGTCAGAAGGGATTGTTTTCCCGCCAGACCGCTACAGGCTGTTCTTTTACCTCCCCATAAGTTTTCACAAATATCGGGTTTTATCAATTCCATGTTTTTGGTAAATTTTGGTATTCAATGAAATTTTATGATAACATTTTTAACTTATGCTGAGTATAATTTAGCCCAATTCCTGTTAAAATATGTGAAAAATTACAAAACTACGAAGCGTGCATCCGAAAATAAGCTGTTGTCGTTAACTTCGGCGGATTGTGTTATTAAATGTAGACTTACCATAACGATACTTTATAATATATTTATTCTTTCACATTGCTTATTAACAAAACATATACCTAATGGAGAAATATAGGTTAATAAATAAGTTCTGATTCACATTACTTGGTAATTATTTGAGAACAATGAAAGTGTTCGGACAAAAATACTTTCGACCAATCAGGTATCAGGAACCTTTCCGAGCTAAAAGGGCACCCCTGTGAGTCGGTGCAAATATGCACCGCTAAAATAAATAGACTATAGTGTAATAGCTTGCTTCTCCCTTTTGAATGACTATTCATCGGATCTTCTCAAATTATATCATAGAGAATTTTATTTCCAACTGTGGCTGCATCATTAGCATTGGACATCGTCATTGGCAGTAACTCCAGTTGCAATGTTACCAAAAGGTAAATCATCACTTAAAGGATTCATCATATTCAAGAACTAGAAGAGCACATTCAGGTGTTTTTAATCTCTTGTAGAACGAGCTTTAGAACATATCAACATGCAGGTTTCCACCTGTGAACTGCTATCCAGTACGCTCTTGCATGGAATTATTGATGTCAGCACAAATTGTCATTAAGAGGAGCCATGTCAGTATCTGAGGTTCTGCCATTCCTCTGCCTCCTATTAGACCTCCCATGCTGTTAATGATCTAGATTAGAACTGGTTCAATCTTTAAATCAGATGAGAGTTCTCCCAATACCTGTCACTTCTCCTTAAATCATGAAGTCCTGCTTTGAAGTTGTTGTATAAATCAGGTTGGTTACTCCATAGATTAAGCATGTTGTGCAGATATAAATTGCAGGACTCATCCTTCAAACAAGCCTTCCTCAAGTCACGGGCAATACAGTTGACATTTGTATATTGATGGCGGCACTCTTGATGTACTAGCTGCCCTTGTACAACTTTGATACTATCACCTCGTTTCTTAGAGGCTTCTATTATGTCTACAGCTACACTCTGTGTAAGACAGGGTCTTTTGACCATCATGAAAAGATGATGTACATAGAACACATATGTCATAAATCTACATTTTAATATTTCAATGTAATTCAAACTTCAAACTTTCATAGTAAGTACAGAAGTATCAGACAAATAAAACTGTATAAGTAGAAGGTCAAGTGTTCTGTTATGTCGCTTTCCTTACAAATGAGTCATATATACTTTTGCTTGATTATAATATATAAATATTCCACCCAGGGACTCTTTAGTAAACAAGAAGTCTGACCAGTCTGTGCTCTAATTCTCATTCCTAATATTATGTTTATGTTAAAGCTTATCTTTTTAATGGGATTTGTAATATTTGCATACTTTATCAAACTTCCCACATGGGGCCTCTCCAAGAAAATGAAGCCGTACCATGATACTTGCAGTTTGTCTAAAATAAAGTGCATTTAATTGGAAAATATTGTGGAGATTGAACAATTAACTAAAATTTCTGTAGAAAATTATTGAATAGATATTATTTTAGATATATTGGGTATATAATTGTAGACACTTGGTGACAATATTTGATAGGATAATTAGCTCTATTGAAGTAAAGTTCATATCTGAATCTAAACGTCCTAATTATTTTCAGACACAATAAAAAATAAGGAGTAAGGGTAATATTAGAGCATATGTACTCCAACTTACATGTTAAATTCTATATGTGAGATATTTTTATGCAATATATAAGCAATTAACTTTCAACTTATATATGAATATTGCTGCTCTGAATTTATATTTATGAAAATATA
>NC_090750.1:2793753-2796253 GCF_036898095.1 Palaemon carinicauda
GGATACGAAAGTAATCCGTTCTGGATACGGTTTTGTATCCTGATTTTTTCGTATCCTGAGTCGCGTTTTACATGTAAATAGCCTAATCCATTCCAAGCCTTACGAGAAGACACCTTTTCTTCTAAAAACACGCTAAACTGTAGTAATAAACATGCAATGCAGCCATTTCTATCATTCAATAATTAACCCAACCGTTAAAAATAGCCTAATCCATTCCAGAAACCACTATGAGATTATTCAATAATGTAGTTATAGCCTAGTTATCCCCCCCAAGCCCTAAGAAAACGGTCCATTTTCTTTACTACTGTATAAAAGTTTCGGTACTGTATGTAAAGCATTTGGATCAGTGAAGGTGTATTGTTACCTGTACGTACACCTAAATTAAGGATTGATACTCTGAAAAAAAAGTTACAGTTGATTAGTGTAACAAAAGAGTTGAAACTTATCTTTTGATTGAGACGATGTCCGATAGCGAAGTCGCGGCATAGGAGGATGGCATAAGGCAGAAAACGTAACAAGTGACAGACTACGTATAGTAATTTACACACTTAACACATTAACACTTAAACTTTACAAAATAAAAAAATGGCAGAAATAATCAACACTTAACATTATGTATGGAAAACTATAAAATGAAAGAAAAAAATTACTTTAACACTTAACTGTAACATAAAAGTTAAAATTGAATTTTTTTTTTTTGCTTTTTTATAACTTTACGTTTTTCATATTTTCTAAATCTCTTCTACTTCTTCATCACTTTCTTTTTTCTGTTTCTTTTCTTTACTTTCACCTTCTAATTCTTCGTCCCTTCCTCTTTTCTGTTTCTTTTCTTCACTTTCACCTTTGTCTTGGCCTACTAATACCGCTGGCCTCTTTAATAAGAAACTATCCATTGAAGCTTGTTTCTGCCTACTTTTCAACACATTTCTAAAATGCGTTAGGCAAAAGTCATTGCAGTGTTGAAGCGCACAGTTGGTATAAACTTTTTCTGGATGTTCCTTTTCGACGTAGTCTGCCACTTTATGGAAACATGCGAGAATTTCCTTGATGTCTGCCTTTTTCAAAGGTGTAACATCCTCCTCATCACCGCTAGAGAACTGCTCTTGAACATCATTCACTTGCATCGTCTCCAACTCCTTCAGGTCGTCCGTCGTCAACTCCTCGTGGTGCTCCTCGATAAGTTCATCTATATCCTCCGCGCTAACTTCCAGCCCCATGGACGTACCAAGATGTACGATGTCTGCCACCTCAGACTGCTGAATTGGTTCAGGATCGTCAACGATCTCGGCTTCGCCTCCAGGCTTCCTGAACCCCTCGAAGTCTCGTGCAGAGACAGCATCAGGCCACAGCTTCCTCCAAGATGAGTTTAGGGTACGCCTCGAAACTTCCTGCTAAGCGAGATCGATGAGTTTGAGGCATATCACGATGTTAAAGTGATCTTTCCAAAATTCACGCAGAGTGAGGTTTGTACTCTCTCTGACTTGGAAACATCTCTGGAAGAGAGGCTTCGTGTACAATTTTTTAAAATTTGAAATAACTTGCTGGTCCAATGGCTGGAGGAGAGGGGTGGTGTTAGGCGGTAGATATAGGACCTTTATGAAGGAATACTCGGCCAGAAGATATTCCTCGAGACCAGGAGGATGAGCTGGAGCATTGTCCAACACCAGCAGACATTTCATAGGGAGTGGCTTTTCTTCCAAATATTTTCGGACAGCCGGACCGAAGCAGACATTCACCCAATCAATGAAAAGTTGCCTCGTTACCCAGGCTTTAGTATTCGCCCTCCACATCACGGGAAGGTTCTCCTTGATGACTTTGTGGGCTTTGAAGGCTCGGGGATTTTCTGAATGGTACACCAGCAGTGGCTTTATCTTGCAGTCCCCACTGGCGTTTGCACAAAAAGCAAGGGTAAGCCTGTCCTTATAGGCTTATGTCCGGGTAGCCTCTTCTCTTCCGCCGTGATGAACGTCCGACGAGGCCTTTTCTTCCAAAAGAGTCCAGTTTCGTCGCAATTGAAAACTTGCTGCGAACTGTAGCCTTCCTGCAGAGTCAACTCGTCGAACGTTTTAGCAAAGGCTTCGGCGGCCTTCGTGTCCGAGCTGGCTGTCTCTCCATGCCGCACCACTGAATGAATGCCAGTCCTTTTCTTGAATTTCTCGAACCACCCACGAGAAGCCTTGAACTCTGGGGTTCCTGCTGGGATGTACCTTCTCCTGCCCCTTCTTCGGCCTGAGAACGCACGAGATCACCGAAAATGGCGGAGGCCTTCTGGCAAATTGTAGTCTCAGTGATGGTGTCTCCTGAGATCTCTTTGTCCTTGATCCACACAAGAAGCAGCCTCTCCATCTCGTCATGCATGTGGGTTCTCTTGTTGGAGAAAATAGTGACGCCCTTAGAAGGTGTCGCTGCTTTGATGGCCGCCTTCTGCTTCAGGATGGTGCCTATCGTAGATGGATTCCGGCCATACTCCTTGGCGATCGCACTTAAACGCATGCCAGAC
>NC_090750.1:2801253-2816253 GCF_036898095.1 Palaemon carinicauda
TGGTTTTTGCTTTCTGTAACAAAACTGCTCCTATTCCTGTATTTGAAGCATCATATGATAAGTAAAACTTCTTGTTATAGTCTGGATACACTAAGATAGGATCTTGGATTAATTTCTCTTTCAACTCTAGAAAAACCTCCTCTTGTTCTGCTTTCGATTCAAACTCTATATCCTTCTTAGTTAATTCTGTCAATGGTTTAGATATACTGTAGTTGCAAGATTTTTGATAAATGGTCTATAGTATCCTATCATTCCTAAAATTCTTCTTACACATTTCAGATTTTGTGGAGCAGGATATTCCACAGTAGCCTTTATTTTCCCTTCTTGCATGCGCAATCTATCAGCACTGATCACATGTCTTAAATATTCTAAAGATTTCCTCAAGCATTGACATTTCTTAATCTTTATCTTTAATCCTGCCAGTCTTAATCGTTCTAAAACGATTTCTATGGTTCTGAAATGGCTCTCCATATCTTTGCTAAATATAATGACATCATCTAAATAGACTGACGCATTCTCTATGTCTCCTAAGATCTGTAACATTAAACTTACAAAAGTCAATGGAGCTGATGTTAATCCAAATGGCATTACCTGAAATTCTAAGTTTTCTTTATGTGCGCTGAAGGCAGTTAATGGCTTAGATTCTTCGTCTAAAGGTACTTGATCTAAGGATGAGATTTTTGCTCCCCCTAATTGAGCCTAATCAGCATTTATTACAGGCATGGGCATTCTATCAGGAACTGTGTTCGCATTCAACTTGCGATAATCAATCACTAATCTGTAACTTCCATCTTTCTTTGGAATTAACAAAATGGGAGGGTTATAAGGTGATTTAGAGGGTATGAACACACCTTCTTCCTTCATTTCTTCTATCCTTCTATCTACTATTTGACGTTGGCTGATAAGTAATCTATAATTAGGTATGAAAAAGGGTTTGGCTCCATCATCTAAGAATATCTTATGTCTTAACACCTCGGTCCTACCTAACCTATCACCCGTAAAGATTTATCTAAGGTTTCTATCAATCTTTCTCTGTACTCAGGAAAATCTGTGTTATCTATCTCCCTGTCTATTCCTGCATCAATGTTTCCTATGGTAAAGAATGCTTCCTCCTCTAACGGAATCATCTTATGGGTAACTTCTATTCCTCTACAAAATTTGGTACCCGCTAACAAATGGAGTCTTTTATCAGAATAATTCATGACATAAGAAGTACAGGCTAATCCCTCCATCCAAACTAATGAATTATCCATTCTGACATATTCTGGCAAACTTTCTGGGGTCAATATTACAGCATTATTTGTGCGTAGGCTGGTTATTAAATATACTCTAGTAAGAGTATTGGGCAGTAGTACTACATCTCTAGCTAACCTAAAGCTTATTTTGTTTGCATCTGCTGAGCTGATCCGACTTGTTTCCCCAGTTTATACTTGACTAAAAAACATGAATCTTCATCTCCTCCGTTATGAGATTCTGTCTCTCTTAAGTGTCTTAACTCTTGTGAGTTCAATGTGCCTAGCAGCAAAACTTCCTGGAATTCCTTTTCATCTATTCTCACAGATACTTTGTCGACATTTCCTTCCTTAGTATTTATGCTGCCTTCACAAGAGGTAATTTATCCCTTTCTATATGCAATTGCTATATTTTCTTCTTTCTCCCCTACTTCTGATTCTACTTCGATTTCCCCTTCTCTTTCTGAACCGGAGTGTGTTTCAACTATCGAAGCGGTCCCCTGTAAATTGGCCAGATTTGTAGTGGACTTGTCATCGACAATTTGGAAACAGACTGCCTGATCATTTCCCTTTAGAATTAGACTTCTGTCTTGAAAATCAAAAACTACGCCAACATCTTGCATTGTTTCAAAAGAAATCAAAGCTCGAGCGGGAAATGCTACTTCTTGCAAAACCAAAAATGGCACTTGACACTTCTTCTCTAACAATTCAATGTTTAAATCTATGGCTCTTACATTGTTAACCTGACTGCCAGTTATTCCCTGAACTAATGTATCCTCACTCCAAATTGCGGAAATATGTATATTCAAATAATCAGTTAAGGTATAGAGCCCTATGAGATTTCCGGTACTTCCTGAATCTAACAAACTAAGACATTCTTTACCTTCTATCTTGATATCTATTTTAGGTAATGATTGTCGTCGGAAGGATAAATATGTTGCTGGCAACGTGGATGTACCTCCGCTACCTGCAACATCCTTCCATTCTTTGGCTTCCCTATTTCCTGGACTCCTTTCCTGCTCTTCTAGTCACTTTCTGTTACCTTGTTTTTCTTCGGAGTAATTAGTAGGGTTTGAGTTATCCTTTGCTTGAGCCTGAGGAGTATTTTCTGAGGGTTTATTATATTTCTTACCTTGGTACCAACATTCTTGGTCTGTGTGACCTCTTCTTTGACAATACTGGCAATAACTATTCTTTGGTCTAGCTACCTTATGAATATAATTCCCTCTAGATTTATATGTTTCATTATAATTTCCTTTGCTTTGTTCATTTGACTTGTAAGGGGGCTGGTTATTTTGATAATTTTTATGGTAATGTTTATTCCTACCGGACTCGTTATTTTTATGATCCCTGTAATTCTGATAACTCTTTTGTTTGGTATTCGCCGAAAAAGTGACCTCGTCAATATGGGTCTCGTTTTTCTGTATCATTTCCTGAATTTGGCTCAAAGTTTTTGTGAGTTTGTGGGCAGGATCTAACTGTAGGTCTTTGAAAGCTTTTCTTTCTTTTTCACCAGAGGCTGCATACAATGTACCGTAGGCCACATAAGACAGAATTTCATCTAAATCTACCAGTTTGTTATTATCCTCACTAAACTTGCTTCTGTCTCCTACCGTGATTGTGGGTAGTGACAAAATGTCTTTTCTAACTACTATTCAGAACCTGGGTATACAAACTGGGCATCGAATCACCTTCAAATTTAGCTGAGGTAAACTTATACAAGTTCAACAACCAATCGCCACAATAGTCTGCATTCCTCCTCAACTCGTTGAAAGTTTTAATGTTTTCAAAAGCCTTACCGTTTAATGTAGGGTAAGCATCCTCTACATCTACGTTGACTAACAACATGGCCTATTTAATTTTTGCTACTTCATCAGTTATTTTAAAACTAGCGATACTATTCTGTGTATCCGCTAACAACTTATCTACGTTATATTTCTCTAATCATTGTTTGTCGGGATCATCCCTACCTGCATTTCCACAAAACTGTGTGGTTTGTGTGATCAACCCAGCGGAATTCATATCGGCGATATTTGCTCTTAAAGGACTCGAAATTCGGATACTCAAATTAGTATTCCTAGTCAAATTTTGACGTCTTCCTACACTAGCACTTCGCACCCGTCTGTCTGCAGTTGATCTTAAGTCGTACTGGTATTGTATGAGTCTTTGGAAAATATTATCAAGACTCATAGCCCACTTTAAAAAAAAATAAAAAATAAAAATACACCAAAATTTTTCTTACGCTAGACAAATGCCCTAACTTCATATTCTATAGATAGACATTATTAATTATACAAAACAAGAGAGCGAAAGAAAGCATGCAAACTACTCACATATCCATTGGTTCTCAAACTCCCTTTGTTTCCCTTTATTTTCTTGAGATTATGTTTCGAAATTCTTCGACACTTTTTTAATGCAACATGTACGCTCCTCGGACACCCCTTTAAGGGTATACTCGGTCGCGCACGACCCCGACTCCGAAAAAAATTCAGGAAAAATTTAGTTATGCATCAATCTGTATTGTTTGACTTGCTAAAAATACTTCAAAGAATGCTAAAAACTACTGAAAATATAAATGATACCCATCTACAAAATAACTATTTATTAGAAATATATTAAAAATTTAAGTATACAAAAAAAAAGACGACGTAAATATTCACAAAAAATAGAAATATACATATACACATAAATCCCTTTAGGGACACCTTCTTAGATGGCAAAGCAACAGCGTGTAATTGCTGGAAATGAGTTGGACCCATAGAAGTCAAGATCTGAAATGAGAAAAAAGGGTAACTTTTTTGGGCCAAAAAAATTTGTCCTAATTTCATGAATTTTTTTGGGTACCCAAATGAAATAGGAAGAGGCTAATTTTTTTTATAGAATAAACTCATATTATTCTAGAACAGAAATACATAATAAAATGTGCACTAAGATGTAATTTACTGTTATATCAGGGGCGAAATTTAAAGGTCATTTTTTGACGGCCTAATTTCACAATGTAAATTTCTTATGAAAATCTTTGTATCTCCTATAAAATATGATATTTATGCATTAAAATATACCAAAATATCCTGAATTCTATACAGAACAAGAATATATAGAGATATGCCAACTTACCTTTCGGGTATGTCAACAAAATGGCCGCAGACCGCAACAACTCTTACAGCCCAATCTACCACTTGAAATGAAGAATGGGGTTGCAAACTCCATATTATCATCAACATCTCTTTTTAACTCCATTAGAAGTGTGTTGATGACATCCATGACGAGGGAATACTGCCTACTGGCCATTATTGAAGATAAATTCAAAATAAATATAAAAAAATCAAATCTGCAAAAAATAAAAAAAAATCAGAAATTAGCATTTGAGGGAAAATGGACCTCATGATCTAGATATTAATCTCTGGCACCGTCGTTCAATTAGTTCATTATGCATGTTGCATAAGATTTTTCATAACTCTGACCATCCTTTACAATCAGATCTCCTTGGACAATTCTATCCTGTTCGTAATACTAGGCAGGCAGTTAATTCTAATAGCCAGGCCTTCTCCATCACGAGGCTTAATACTACGCAGTACTCTAGAAGTTTTATTCCAGCTGTGACCAAGTTGTGGAATGATCTTCCTAATCGGGTGGTTGAATTAGTAGAACTTCAAAAGTTCAAAGTTGGAGCAAATGCTTTTTTGTTGACCAGGTGGACATGAGTCTTTTTATAGTTTATTTATGACATATTTGTTTTTGATGTTGTTAATAGTTTATATATGACATATCTGTTTTGACGTTGTTACTTATTTTAGAATGATTTATTGTTAATTTGTTCTCTTCATTTATTTATTTCCTTATTTCCTTTCCTCACTGGGCTATTTTTCCCTGTTGGAGCCCCTGGGGTTATAGCATCTTGCTTTTCCAACTAGGGTTGTAGCTTGGATAGTAATAATAATAATAATGATAATTCAGATGCTGCTACGAAAGTAGTGGCGTTGTCACTCAACATTCGTGAAGGAAAGCCTTTACGGCTTCTAAACTTCCAGAAGGCCATGAGGAATGAGTCAGCGGACTGATTTCTGACTACTCCCAGATGTATACCCCTAGTGATCGGGCATGTGAATAGTATGACACACACCTTCACCGGATTTTGCTTCCCTTCCTTTATCCATGACGCCCCGGTGTAATCCACCCCCGTAACGCTAAAAGGTTGTTTCTGTTGTACCCGGAATTCCGGTAATGGGGCATTATATTAGTTCTATATGGTTTTCCTCGAACTTTCTTACAAATCACGCAATGATGTAACACGCTCTTGACCAGTTGTCGCAGCTGTGGTATCCAGCAATCCTGTCTTACACTAGCTACAGTAGCGTTCACCCCCATGATGTCGTCTTATCAACAACTGACTCAGAACACAGCCCTTTGGCAGTAAAGTAGGAAATATGACTTCTTCAGGCAGTGTTGCGTGTTCCAACTTGCCTCTACATCTCATTACGTTATTATCCAAAAACAAATTCAACGGGCGAATTAATGTCAATTTTGGGTTTGTTTCCTCCCTCTTCAGGGCTTTATATTTTTCTGGAAAGTACTCTCTCTGCACAAGAACAATTGTTTTGACCTTTCCTTCTTGTAACTCTTCCAGAGTCAAACTACCAGTTTTTCTGTCATTAGTTGATAATTTGCAATTCTTTACAAATCGCATTATCCAAGCTATGGTCTTGAAGACCTTGTCAGCTCTGCTGAATCTTTCCCAATCAAGCAGGCATGTTGCATCTATGTCCCCTACAACATTGACCACAATGTCCTGTTCATCCTGTACATGTGCACACCCAACCCATGACCTATCAATTGGCAGAGTGTGATTTTTTAACCAAGGAGGTCCCTCCCACCAAAAGGAGTTCTTTGCTAACACCTTAGCACTCTTTCCCTGTGTCAACCAATCACTGGTATTTTCAGATGACGTTACGTAAGACAGGACTGACCCTGGAGTTAATCTCAATTACTCTGTTTCTCACAAACACAGGCAGAACATTACTGGACACAATCCAGCTAAGGGCGACTTTACTGTCTGACCAGACATATAATTGTTTAAATTCCTTCTCATCAAAGGAGTCAATAATCAATTTTGTCATTCTTGCTCCTAGCAACAATGCCATTGGTTCCAATTTCGGAATTGTCAGTTCCTTGATGGGTGCCACTCTGCCCTTTGCTAAAATTATATTAGAGCTTTCACCATTTGCTCTATAGGCCACACAACCATATGAAGTTTCGCTAGCATCGCAGAATATGTGTAAGGTATCACCAGTTCCTAGGCTAGCACTCCTAGGAAAAGATATTTCAAAACACTTCTCCAAGTCCTTGTGTATTTCGCTCCATTCCTCTTGTAGCGGGTTGGTGAGTTATTCGTCCCAATCCAGATGCTGCTTCCACAATTTCTGCAAAAATATCCTTGCTTTCATAGTAACAGGGAGAAGCAATCCCAATGGATCGTATATTTGGGCAACGGTACTGAGAATATCTCTCTTTGTTTGACTCGATCTATTAATATGAGTTGGATTGAAAGTTAAAACGTCTTTAATTATATCCCAATTCAATCCCAATACTTTATGAATTTGTTTTTGTTTGGCTTCAATTTGATAAGCAGCAGCAATAGTTTGTATAGACTCGCTATTGCTAACCCACTCCTTCAAATATAAGTGAGCCTGAGTAAATATTTTGTTGGCATTAAAGAATAAATCCATCAACTCAGATTCACTATTAGCCGTAAATTGCAAATTATCTACGTACAAACCTTTCTTCAATCTTTCCACTACATCCACTGTATTGGACCGGGGTAACCACGAGACCAGCGGACAAGTGATGCTTGATGGTTGCATTTAGAAGAAAAGGTGAACATGTAGCTCCAAATAATACTACTCTAAATCTGTATACTATTAATTTACTATTGGGATCTGTTGGATTTTCCAACCATAAAAAATGCGTATAATTGCGATCTTCTTCACGTAACTGTATCATTGAAAATGCCTTCTCAATATCACTAATACAGGCAAAAGTGTTAGTTCTAAATTGCAGCAGGACTCTGAGTAGATCAGCCATTACGTGTGGTCCAGTCCATAGACAATCATTCAGGCTTAATCCATTTTTACCTTGTTTTGATGAGCAATCAAACACTATTCTTATTGGAGTAGTGGCACTGTCTTTAAGCACTCCATGATGTGCCAAGTAATGACAATCCACATCAGATTTATTATAGATCACCTTCTCAATGAATCTTCTATTTTCTTGCTCTTGCAAGATTTTCTGATAATGATCCAAGTAATCCACATCCTTCTGAAACTTGATGCTCTGCTGTCGAAGTCTACTCATGGCTAAACCAAAATTTGTCTTCAATCTGAATCTATTGGTTCTCCACGGCAATGCCACAACATACTGTTTATCAATTTCAGAATAGGTTATAGTGCTCTGAAAGTCCTTTAAGACCCTATGGTTTTGTTCTCGCAACTCACTGCAATCTATTCCCAGTCTGTCCAAACTCCACAATGCGTCCAGATCAGTCTTGGGATTTTCATTATGAGTAGCTTCAATTTCTTCAGTTTGTACAGGTAGCTTCAAAATTGTCACTTGAGTCTCCCTAGTGGGGGGGGGGGAGGGCACTACATGTGCCTGGCACCACATAACCGAATATGGTCAACAACAATATTAAGTTTTTAACCCTTTTGAGCCCTGGATCCAAAATATTATAAACATTACCAACCACTATCAACAATTCAATAACTTATTGATTCTCAATAGGCAAATCAAAATATTTATCAGCCAAGCTGATCTTAGTTTTACATACCGACTTTAAACTTCTCTTAACGTCGAATTTCTTCGCATATTCTGGCAGCTCATCCACCACTATGCAATCCATTATTATCAACTTACCTTTATGCGGTATGGCGACGCTTATTAACTCGTATTCATAAACAGGTTTACTAGCTAGATAACCTCTCAAGGCTATCTTTTCAACTTCTTTGGACCTATATTGCAGTCTCTCTAGAGCCGATCTTTTAATGAATGTCCTCTCGGTACAAGTATCCTACAGCCCTCTAAGTCGTACCATTCGACCTTTCTTCCCTTTCAGGGGAATTGTTGCTGTTGGTAATATGCATTGCTTACCTGACTTATTTGGTTTGTCCTGCTCATTTACTGATAGCGTTCCCACTTGTGCACCATTTTGTTTATTGTTGCTTTGCTTTTTTGTTTGGTCTCTATCACACAAGATGCGATAATGTCTCATCTTACAACCATTATTGCAACTTGATTTGTCACAGTCAGCACTAAAATGCTTCTTAGAAGCGCACACAAAACATAACTGCAAAGCTCTGATGCGATTCAACCTTTCATCTCTGGTTGCGTAAGTTTTGCACTGTGTCCACAAATGTTCTTTATCACAAAGAGCACATCTTGTGGATTGCTGATAACTGGACTTATTCACATTTCCCTTGGTTTTCTGTCTAACAGCTTGGGATTGATTTACCGTGAATGTAGATATTGATGACAGAGTTTCAGTTTTATTCACATCAGTTGAAACAAAAGTTCATAGATTGCGAATCTCCTCTTCTAGGTATTTCTTAAAGGTGTCTAATACCAACCAATCGTCTCCACACCTACGCTTCACAGTCTCACTCAAGCTTTGAGGCAATTTGGTATAGAGCAAAATAACATAAAGCTCATTTAATTCCAGCCTTTCACTTTCCAGCAATCTCATTAAGCATTCAAAATTAGCTCTGAAAGTTTGCAATGATTCAGAATTGGCAGCAGGAGACTCCATTTCTAGCAATCTTCTCACCATAACATGCTTAATTTCATCTCTCTTTCCATAAGTAGATAGGAGAAGAGCTACAGCTTGTGGATAATTGGCGGCCTCAAATTTAAATCCCGAGATTAATTTTGAAGCTTCTCCTGTGAGCGAACTTCATAAATATGAAAACTTCTGGATTGGTTCCAAATCTTTCTGCTGGTGTATCGACACATCGTATAGTTCCCAGAAGGAATTCCATTCCAATCTAATACTGGCTGTAGGTAGTGGCGGTGGTTGCGTTAGCAGATTTAGTAACTTAAAATTGTTAGTAATAGAGCTATTGAGTTTGCCGATATGTGTAGGGACGTCTCTTGCATATTCAGCTTGATTTATCATTTAATCAGACATTTCTTCTTCTTTAACTAAATCCAAAATTTGTTCATCCAAAGCAAGAACTTTGTTCAAATTATCTAAAATAGAATCCCTAAGGGAAGTTATAGCATCAATATCAGTTGAATCGATCACTTCAGTCATCTTCCCAATAAAACGTGTGATAATGGATATATAACCGCCTCGTCTACGCTTCAACAACATCAAACTCAGACAATACATATACAATATATTCAAATTTTCAATCAATAATAAATATGCATCGAACTATAATAACTGGGTTCAAAGGTTAATATTAGAAAATTTTCACAATGGTGACTCATCACCCAATAATTTTCTCCCAAATTAAACAATGAAAAGGAGAAATTTTATTATATGTGCATAGTGGAATGTGCAGGCCCTGTCCCATACTTAACACAGCCCTAAATCTGAAGGGGAAGGACGGGGTAACCACGATCCTACTCACCTTCTACCACCCTTTACTTTTCACATATTTATTTGACTCAATGCAAATACGTTGAGCCAACACCTTGTAACTTTTATGATGGAAATGAATCCCATCTCTGGCTGAAGCACCTTCTGTTAATAAAGTGGGGATCCCCCTAACTCTTTTATCTCTCTTTAATTTTTTGTTTAAACAGTTTTTTTCTCTTTTGATAGTTTTTGGCAGAGGTTCTAGATGGTATTTTACGTATTTCTATTAACATAACAAAAACCTCTGAATTATTGATTGTACATAGACTCTCTACCAATCCTAGAATATTTTTGTGAATACTATTTACCAGGTTAGGGTTATTTCCTGGTACATCTAAGTCATTGCTACCTATGAACAAGATAGTGATACTAGGCCCATAGGTAGTAAGTTCGGGTATCAGGCCAGGTGTCATAAGGTTGGTTGTAACAGCCCCTGGTCTACCAAATGTCTTATATTATAAGGGTTCTAATAATGCCGATCTTCCACTATGAAAACAATTCTCCATATGGGTGACATGAGAATGTCCCACAATAGCTACTTTACGCTTCATTATTAAATTGTTAAACGTGAAATATTCTAACAAGAGAAAATTTACATTAATTCAAAGTAAAGGAAAATAACAAAACCAAATTTAAGACTTAAGACAAGGCCTTACTAATTTAATCAAACTTCATATTCGAAACCATTTTAATCAAGCCTGAAGTGCCTCTAACCTACAAATTGCACGAAAAAAAGTATTTATTGTTTCTTGCAGCACCACACAAAGAGAAAAGGAGACGGGTTAACCACGTCTGGTTATGTAGGCAGGATACCGCATACCAATTTAAAGTAACACCCAAAAACAAAAGGATTCAACAAGGTTATGGAGGGTAAGCATTATCCAGCAAAACATCAACACAACATTAGCAAGAAAACCATGGGTAAATGTCCAATATAATCACCTACGGTATTAATCGTACACGTGACTAAACCAAAGAATTATTATATGATCGGCGTTCGAAACTTATATGACCGGCGTTCAAAACTTAGAAATTATCGAAAAATCTCACAAATTTCACATAAACCTGGTTAATACGGCAACATACTCCTGCGGACTTATACTAAAGATTCATCAAACTGGCTTACGACTTCGGATATCCCGCGAACCAGTACAACAAACTATTACCAACTTGGCTCACAACACCAAATATACTGCCGACATATCATGGTCACGGCACCAAATATCGTTACTTATTAGGGTCAAACAAGCAACAACATATAATGACTTCAGTCAATTACAGAAATTACTAATTACTAATAACTAATTACCAGATTTGTTTAAGAGAACTCAAGGCCCTTTCTCTACATTAGGAATTCATTGCATTGTGTTACAAAAACAAATGGACATGTGATATTCTATTGTGCTTTTTCCCCCCAATTATTACAAACTAGTTTCATATGAAGTTCTTGCCGAGTTCGGATTACAATAGGCACGGGTAAACCACGATACCATTAATATATATTTAATTTTACCCAGTCACGGAATCCCATGCACAGATATGCATATCTCTAGCGATTTGTCCCATTCAAGGTAATTAAATAATATATAATACTCATCCAAACATCGGTTGATTAATTCATCCACTTCATTAAATGCTGGGAAGGAACGGCATCGTTAATCAAAATGAAATTCTCTTCATTCTGATTAAATTCTCCAAACCACGCTACATACATTGAGAAGTGACAGGCAGAAACTGTGGCCGTTACCTCTGCTGCCTCTGTCGTGAAAATAATACGTTCGCTCTCTCTCCCAAAGCCACGACTTCCGCCTCGTTCGCTCACGACAAAAGAAACAACAAAACGAACGAAAACAACAATCCAACACAAACCGAACGAAACTATCAAACAACTTACATCGCATTGTTAACCAATTATACAACTATTCACAAGACAATATTCCTTACTAACAATG
This sequence comes from Palaemon carinicauda, assembly GCF_036898095.1. Taxonomy (NCBI): domain Eukaryota; kingdom Metazoa; phylum Arthropoda; class Malacostraca; order Decapoda; family Palaemonidae; genus Palaemon; species Palaemon carinicauda. The sequence goes on from NC_090750.1 coordinate 2,813,070, forward strand.
CTTATTGCAATTAAATATAAATAAAACATTCATTTGTACACAAACCTGCACATTTCCACTTAACACAATGTAATATGAAGGAACATTTTCCATATACAACATGAACATAGATATTCAATAACAATTCATTTTCCATGTCGTTATTGTAAGTAACAACAATCACAGTGATCACAAGGTCTCTGAATGTCGCGTCTGATTTCCCAATTTGTCTTGTATCCCAGCCAGAGCCTGTGTATACATACAGCCAGTTTCCTTGGGGTATACCTGTCTATGGGTGGAGGTTCTAGCTCCGTGGACCATTTTTACCATGTGGCAGAGGGAGAGCCATTCTCTATCCACATGTGTAGTTCCTTGATTAGGTTGTCCTTGAGCTGTGTCTTTAATTGGTTTTTGATTTGTTGCAGTGCCGGCTGTATGTGCACCTGTACATTTTGGATGTGTCTGGTGCTTTTGGCTAGCTTATCAGCCTTTTCATCCCCTGGTATCCCTATGTGACTGGGGATCCAGTTTAGTGTTACTAGTCTATTTCTTCCATTGTGCTGATATAGGAGGGATTTGATATCAGCTATCAGGGACTTGTTTTCTTTATTTGTGTCCTGTTGTAGGGCTTGCATTAAGGATCGTGAATCAGTATGAATGACTACTGGTCCTTCCTAATTTCCAATAGAGTATTTTATTGCTTGTTGTATTGCAACAATCTCTGTCTGCAAGGTGGAGACATTATTTGATGTTCTCCAGCTTGCTGTGAATTTGCAGGAGTTAACTGCAGTTCCCGCTGTTTGGGTTCCAGGATCTACTGTACCATCTATATAGTAGATCTGTGCCCCTATTGTCTCTGCAGAGTGTATTGCTGCTTCTGCTGCATTTCTAAGTTCCTCTATTGTGCAGTTTTCTTTTGCCCTTGGGAGCTTGGTGTAGCTGAATTTTGCTACTTGCTTTTTCCATGGTGGAATGTGTTGTATACCCTGTGCTGTGTCTGGGTTTAGCTGTAGGAGTGTTTCAGTTAGACCCAGCCTCTTTATGTTGTTACTATGGTCTTTGCCATAGGAGCTTAGGGTTTGAACTTCAGGATATTTTGACACTTCCTCTCTTACTCTCTTTTTGGTGATTGAGTCCCTGTTTGACAGGAACATCTTTGCAACCGTGCTTGCATTTCTCAGTGCAATTCTATCCTCAAGAGTTAGTAGTCCAGTCTCCATCCTTAGGTTGCACAGTCTTGTCCATATTGGAGCGCCTAACATGAGCCTCATGGCATTGTTTTGAATTACCTCTACTGTGGCTTTTTGTATATCCGTGAGCCCAGTGAGTGTTGGGGAAACATATTCCACTAGCGCTCAGGTACAGGCTAGATAATATTTCTTTTGGGCATGCTCATTTGCTCCTTCTGGCCCTGGCTGCACCCAACTAGAGTTCACTAACTGTCAGATATTTAATATTCTTCTTTGGTCTAGACTGATTTTCATCATCATCATCATATCCTCCTATGCCAATTGTCGGAAAGGGCCTCGGTTACAATTCGCCAGTTGTCTATCTTGAGGTTTGAGATCAATACTTCTCCTTTCATCATATCCCACTTCACACTATATAGTTCACATCCATTCAGTTCCTGAGTCTTCTAACTCTTCTAGTGCATTCTGGAGCCCAGTTGATAGTTAGATGAACTATTCTATCTCTTGGGGAGTCCGAACAGCATGCCCAAACAGTCTCCATCTACAACTCACCATGATCACATCCACATAGCACACGAGTAATATCTCTTATAGTTCCATTACTAGGGCTTTTTGTTCTCAAATCTACAAAATCTGTTGGATATTGTTTCATTGTCATACCATGACTCCTGTCCATATAGTAATATCAATCTCACTAAACTGATAAATAATCTGATTTTATATGTAATTTCAAGACATTGGATTTTCAAATTTTACATAACCTAGTCATTTTCTAAATTGCTTCTTTAATTCTATCAGTAAACCAAAATTCTGAAGATCCTGTATTAGAGACCATAGTTCTTAGATATTGAAAAGATTCTACCTCATCAATCTTTCCTCCTACCAATGATATTTTATCATCCATAAGCATATTCCGTTCTCTTCATCTATGTCTTCCTTCTAATTCCTTGATCCCATCCTCATGTGATATTTTATGCATCCTGGTAAGCAAGCATTGTATGTCCTTCGCTGTTCTGCTAATAAGGACAGCGTCTTCAGCATACTCTAGGCCAGCATACTCTCCATATGTATTTAATTAATATTCAGATATTTAGTGATAATGAACAGAAAAAAATGAGTGGTATATTGATTGACTAATCAATATTTTTCAGGCGTCCTCGCATCGAAGGGCATTGACGCCGATATCATTTATTTTCTATAAAAAAAGAATAATCAATCAAAACCCCAAAGGTAAATATGTTATTATAAACGTTTAATAACTTTCACAATAACTGCATCTGAAATAAGTCTAAAAACGCCGCTAGCATTTTACAACACATCATGTTCAAGAATCTTGGCAAGGATGAAGCTGCCTGTGTCACCCCGAGCTTAAAACAGACATCTATTTCTTTCTGTGCTATAAATAGGGCATTAAGACAAAATATGCTTACTGTAAAGGGTATCAAACGGTCATCGCAATATGAATGGTGTTGGCCAGCCATCAGAAACTCTGTATCATCCGTGTGTGACCAATGTGGAGATGTCGAAGAGTACTCTCCTACCTTCGGGGCATTACGTTATACCTCCAAGGGGATATAACATACGCCATTTCTCTCATGTTATTTTCATTGAACATATCATAATGCTGTTGCCTGTTATAATAATTAAAAGTCTTATTTCGCGGTAAAGAAATCATTACAGAGAATGGGATAAATTTTTAGTATGAACTCGGTCGCAGCATTCTTTGCCAGTGAATCTTCCTCTTCATTTCAAGGAAACACCAACTGTACGTGTGCAGGAGCCCAGCAAAATTTAACCGTTATTCCTCTCAGGCAAATAATAAAAAAAAACACTCTAAAATATTTGAAACGGAAGGGTCAATGGAATTGAAAACTTTAATGAAGGTAGGTCGATTAATACATATATCAATAGCTAAATTTCTTGTTAAGATTGAAACGCTATCACTAGACTGCTCTGAAGAATTGATTATTTGTACACAAGTAGTCATTCTATCAATATATCTGAAACACAACATG